>NC_134397.1:138972719-139107335 GCF_050003625.1 Haematobia irritans | reverse complement strand
TTCAAAATATTTCATCATTTAGTTTTATGTGAAAGGAAGTAGTTAAAAAAATTTTTCGAAAATGTTGCAACATTATAATAAACTTTAATAATATGCTCGTTATGCTATTAGGATAGAAAATATTCAGGAATAGTTGCAGTTTACTCAACTAAAAATATGTATGCAAGCGAACATGTGGCTTTAGCATTTGGGAGTAGTGGAAACTTTGCAGCAAATTTCAATAAAAAAAAAAAACACTACAACAGAGCTCTCAAAGCAACAAACTTCATTGTGCCCTGACTCAATTGTTGTATATTGCTGAATATGTTTTATTTTTAATTTTGTTTTGGCGGTTGTCGTGGTTTCCATATTGTCTACAATTTGAAATATTCTCTCTGTTTGTCCATTGGTGTTTTGGTTGGTTAGCTTTATCATTGAATAGATTTACTTCTAAAACATTATACACCGGAACAAAAAGTTCGTAGTTAAACTAACGCTAATTTTAACTTATTTTTATTAGAAAAAAGTTAGTTTTTGGTAGTTAATTTTTATTATTTTTTGCGAAATTTTACACAGTTAAATTTTCCTCTTCTTAAGTATGTCTCAAACATTTTATAAAGTTCAATGACCGTACACATGACTTCAGTATGAACTAAAGCAAAAGAAAATTTTCGTACGATTTCCAAAAATAGTAAGAATGAACTACTTACTGTGTGGTTAAAATGGTCATGATTTGGCGCCAATGATTTTTTTCTTTACTTTTGGTTAATTTTTTCTTCTATGAGCGGGTGTAATGTCGTGAGTTGCAGTTAAAAAGTGCATCAGAGCATTCAATTTTCCTTGTTTTAACAACGCTTTGTGGAAATCGCTAAATATAGAGTACAATTTAGTTCAATTTTCATACATTTCCCACAAAATAGTTCAGAATTTCTTAAAATTTGTAGATAAATGCGCCCATCTTGAACTTCGTAAAATAAAACATGTAAGGAAATTCTAACGTCCGTTTTAGTAAAAGAAATATTAAATAAATATTTAAATCTAAAGCCATTGCATGAAATTTCACAAATGTGCATTTCGTTCGAAACACTGAAAAAAAAAAAAATATTATAGTGAGGGCAAAAATTTTATGTCCTTAAAATACGAATACGAATTTTGCATAGCATAAAAGACGCATTTCTCTGATATAAAGTTATTTTTCCTTCTCCAAAAGTCGTTAAACTTTACAATGAAGTTGATTCCTGTTTCGACCGAACACTAAATAGTTTTTCAGCGGTGGATTATCCCACCTCAGTAATGCTGGTGACATTTCGGAGGGTTTCAAAGCTTCTCTAAGTGGTTTCACTGCAATGTGGAACGCCGTTCGGACTCGGCTATAAAAAGGAGGTCCCTTGTCATTGAGCTTAACATGGAATCGGGCAGCACTCAGTAATAAGAGAGAAGTTCACCAATGTGGTATCACAATGGACTCAATAGTCTAATTGAGCCTGATACATCGGACTAACTATAAGGTCAACTTGACTTTAATAATTGTGAAAAATTTTCAAAATTAATGAATTCGTCTTTAAATCTGTAGACTTTTTGTATCTTGACTACAAGCTAAATAGTCGTTCAAAAGGATATTTTTTTTTCAAAACTTTATTTTAAAGACATTTTTTTCTTGAAACATGGCATAATCTCACTTTTTATTTTTTCAATATTTTTTATTACACTTTCATATTTTAATTATATACCCAGCAAAAAAGCGTCGCCAAAAAAGTAACGAAAATGGATCTGGAAGTGGTGCAAAATTGACGCAGAAGCGATGAATTTAACATGGGGTTGTCATAGGACGGAAGTCCTCCATTTCAACAGCCGTTGCACTGAATTTGCATCACTTCTTTAGGTGTCATCCGAATTCAATGTTTTGGATATAAATTAAAAAATTCTGTGATATTTTGTCAAATAAATAATTTTTATAATTTCTAATGGATTCTAACGCTTATCGGAAACGTTTGACCTCAAATTTTTTCAAAAATTCACAAATTTTTCAGATTGGTTTTAGCATTTTTTTCGACAAAACTTAAATGATTTGTACCATTTCATGAATTCTTACTGTTTTTAACCTATTTGAAGCAAAAAATAAAAACTGAATTAAAAGAACTTCCTGGGTAGTTAAAATAAAGAACATCATTAGGAGTGCATCTTCTGGAAGTGCGTTTAAAGTGATGCTTTTGGAAGAACTTCCAAATTTTTTTGCTGGGTAGTTTTTAATCATATAGTTTTTACTACTACACCAAGACATAACATTTTAGCTACTTCTCAAGATGTTCTCTATCAGTATGAACGAAACAATAAAGAACACAGGTTCAAATCTCACAAGAGAGATTTTTTTTTATGAAATATTTTTTTAAAAGATTGTTTTTTTTAATGTTTCTCATCGTTTTTATTTTGTTGTTGTTGTTTTTTTAAGGCGTACATTTTTGTAGAAATATTTTTTTCCATTTAAACTCAACAAAAATATATATAATGAAAATTCTCGTAATTTGCAAAACCTTTTCAAGAGAACTCCCATGAAAGTGGCACAGGTTCAAATTTTTTGCAAAATATTGCTATCCAACTAATAAGTACTTCAACTTTGTGTAAAAATAAAATTTTTCTAAAAATTTTCTATAGAGATAAAATTTTGACAAAATTTTCTATTGAAATAAAATTTTGAAAAAAAAAAATCTATTTAAATGACACAGAAAAATACTTCACGAAAATTTTTCCAATTAAAATTTTAATTGAGTTTTAAAAACTATTCAATTAAAAATGTAATTGATTCAACAAATTTTTTAATTGAAACAAAAATTAATCACCAAAATTAATAGTATCAATTAATTTTTTAATTGATACCATCATTTCTGTGATTGAAGACATTTCAATTAAAAAATTAATTGGATCAATTAATTTCGTGATTGAACCAGAAAAAAATAAAGCAACCAGATTGTTCCAAAAACATTAGCAGACTGCTTAAGTTAACGTTTTCCAGGTCCGCCAGTAATCTGAAGCTATATGCCCCTAAAATTTGCCTACGCCTTACACAAAATGCAGGACGCTCACACAAGAGGTGTTTTATTGATTCCTTTTCCTCCGCATCATGACAGCTCATACAATAGTCATTATACTTCGCACCAATAGTTTTTGCAAAATCGCCTATCAGGCAGCGACCCGTTATATCAGATATCAGTAGTGATATCTGGCGTCTCGAGAACACTAGCATATCTAGTGTGCGGTTTAAGTTTAAATGGGGCCATATTTGCTTGGTGTCGTTACAACCCTTACAATTCTCTCATCGAACAGTTGCCATCATGACAGCCTTCTCACGCAGTAAGAGCTTGCAGTTAGCCAGAGGCACACCAACAGATTCTAGTTCCCCTGGAATATGTAAGGTAGTTCCTAGCCTTGCTAGCTCATCTGCTTCGCAGTTCCCCGGTATGTTCCTGTGGCCAGGCACCCATATTAGGTGAATATTGTGCTGCTCACCCATCTCATTGAGAGATTTGCGGCAGTCAATGGCCGTTTTCGAGTTGAGGAACACAGAGTCCAAGGATTTTATTGCAGGTTGACTGTCTGAGTATATATTAATGCCGGATAAGATATTTTGTTTTGAAATTTTTTTTTATAGAATTAACCTTTTTTATAAAATGTTTTATGGAAATAAAATTTTGAGAACATTTTATAAAGAAATAAAATTGACGGGGGATCCCGATATACTCTTAAAAAGAAATTTTTGTGGAACAACTTCCACTTTCCACTACGTTGTTTCGTTCGACTCAGATCGACGCAGAACCACAGTTGGTAGAATTCTACAAAAAAAAAAAATGCCACAGTTGGTAGAATTATACCAAAAAATTGTGGATTTTGTACTGTTTGGTAGATTGGTAGAATTCTTAAAGTTTTGGTAGATTTTGCAAAATATTGCACTCCAAGTAAGAAGTACTTCAATTTTGTATAAAAATAAAATTTTTTAAAACTTTTCTATAGAAATAAATTTTTGTGAAAATTTTCTATAGAAATAACATTTTGAGAAAAATTTTTATAGAAATACAAGTTTGAGAAAATTTTCTATAGAAATAAAATTTTGTAAAAATTTTCTATAGAAATAAAATTTTGTGAAAATTTTCTATTGAAATAACATTTTGAGAAAAAATTTCATAGAAAAAAAATTTTGAGAAAATTCTCTATAGAAGTAAAATTCGGACAAAATTTTTTCGTAGAAGTAAATGTTTTGACATCATTTTTTTTATAGAAGCAAACATTTTGATAACATTTTCTATGGAAATAAGATTTTTAGAACATTTTCTAGAGAAATAAAATTTTTACAAAATTTTCTATAGACGTAAAATTTGGACAAAATATTTTAAAGAAATAGAAATTTTGACAAAATTATCTATAAAAGTACAAATTTTGACAATTTTTTCTAAAGAAGGTAAAGTTTGGAAAAATTTTGTATGGAAATAAAATTTTGAGAAAATTTTGTATTGGACATCAAATTTTTATAGAATAAAATTTTGAAAAAGGAGATAATAATACATACTTAAATAAAATTCTAATACACACATAGAAAATTTCATTAAAACTGAGCCAATGAAAATTTTTCATTGTTATAACGAAACATTTTCATTCGATATTCGTTAATAGTACGAAACGTTACGTTGATTAAAAGAAAATTCGTTATAGTAACGAACAATTTCGTTGTATTAACGAATTTTGTTTTATTGGCTCACTTTTAATGACACATTTCGTTAATGCAATGAAACTTTTTCCATCAGTGTATAAATTAATAAAATATTTCTTTCTGAAAAAAAAATCATGCTTACCATAAAAATTTTATCAAAAAATTCAAAATAAGGATTTTTTAAATTTGGTGGATCTTTGGTAAAATTTTCCTCAAATTTTGGTAGACTATTTTATTAAGCACGTGTGGCAACCGTGCTCAGAACTTCACCACAAACCACAATATATATATATATATATATATATATATATATATATATATATATATATATATATATATATATATATATATATATATATATATATATATATATATATATATATATATATATATATATATATATATATATATATATATATATATATATATATATATATATATATATATATATATATATATATATATAAATATAAATATATATATATATATATATATATATATATATATATATATATATATATATATATATATATATATATATATATATATATATATATACTATATGGGATCTGAGACCAGTATTTGGCTGCGTTAGGAACAAAATGACAAAGTTTGTATACCCCCTTCCTATGGTGAAGGGTATACACAATTTGTCTTAATTAAAAAAAAATAAAACCAAAGATGCAAAACCCTCAAAATAAATCATATCCTATATGAATAATATGATTTAATTTTTAGATTATGTCTTTATATTATTTTGAAAACATTTTGATTCATTTCACAAACATGCATATTAGGTCAATATTTACTATAATATAGACCTAATTAAAGAAATTTTATTAAAAACAAAAAAAAAAAACATCACTCCATCAACATTTTAGGACAAGAATATTGAATATTTTCAGTGCACTGGTAACCCTATCTACAAAGTTGTAGCTAAATTAATTAAAGATTTTAAATTATTGCAAAAACATTCGTGTCTAATTCGCCATGCTAAGCAGTTTGTATTTTTGCAACATCAAATAGTCTACAATACTTATACGCTACTTATCCAATTTTTGTTGGCCCTAATTGAAAATGATTAGTTTTGGCTTTTGACCAAAATTGCTATTTGTGCAAGATTTAGATGAGGATTCATTCCTCTTCTTGATTTTTTCTAAATCTTACCGCATATCTGTCATGGTCGCAATGACTAGGTCGGTGCTATTATCGTTCAACTCTTTGGGAGTTGTTTTTTATTTTATTTCATTTTTGAAATTCTTTTGTTTCCATTTTCATCCATGGTCTTTTTGTGGCAAGGCAAACAGATAGACAGATATATGGGCGAATACAAGAAACTAAAGTTTCAACAAAGACACGTGACTTGTATCTTCAAAATGCCATAATACAAAAATGAAAAATCCTCCTTTTTTTGTTGTTTTGCTTTGGCCTTATACTGCATAGCTATAGGGGTTTTAGTTGTTGTGCATACAAAAATTGTGTTTATTCTTTAATGAATAAAGAAATGTTGTTTTTTTTTTGACTAATTTTTCTATGTCTATACATATAAATTATTCTCCTGCTCCGCCATTTGACGGTAGATGTCACATTGCTATGGACATGTGATTTAAATAATAATAAGAAATTTTCTTTTTTTTTTTCTTTTTTGCAGATTCCATTGAATTTTAATGTTTTTTTTAACAAATTCTACTCCTGAAGTGGTCAACAAAGAAACTTTTGCTTTCTTTGTGCCCCATCTAATTAGGAATACAACGTTTTGTTAATATTTTTAATTATTAAGGTAAGTTGAGAAAAATTTCTTTGTTTCTGTTTTTTATTATATATGATTTTTTTAATAATGGTTGACATTCATTCTCTATTCTCCTAATATTTTGGTGTCATAGGACAAATTTAATTGCTAAAGTTGTATCAGTATCCCAGTTGCCACAGTTGGTAGAATTCTACCAAAAATAGATTTTTTTGTTTGGTAGAATTCTTGATGTTTTGGTAGATTTTACGAAATATTCCATTCCAATTAAGAGGTACTTCATTTTTTATAGAAATAAAAACCAAATTTCCAATAGAAAAAATTTAGGCAAAAACTGTTAAAAAATAAAATTGTGGCAAAAATGTCTATAGAAATGAAATTTCGACAATATTTCTATAGAAATAAAATTTTGACAAAATTTTCTATAGAAATAAAATTTTGACAAAATCTTCTATAGAAATTAAATTTTGACAAAATATTTGTATAGAAATAAAATTTTATCAAAATTTTCTATAGAAATAAAATTTTGTCAAAAGTTTCTATAGAAATAACATTTTTTCAACATTTTCTATAGAAATAAAATTTTGATAAAATTTTCTATAGAAATAACATTTTGACGACATTTTCTTCCGAAATAAAATGTTGAAAAAATTTTCTATAGAATTATAGTTTTGTCAAAATTTTCTATTGATTTAAAATTTTGTTTGAAATGTTTTGGTGGATTTTACAAAATATTCCACTCCAATTAAGAGGTACTTCAATTTTTTTTTAAGAAATAAAAACCAAATTTCCAATAGAAAAAATTTTGGCAAAAACTGTTAAAAAATAAAATTGTGGCAAAAATTTCTATAGAAATGAAATTTCGACAATATTTCCACAGAAATAAAATTTTGACAAAATTTTCAATAGAAATAAAATTTTGACAAAATTTTCCATAGAAATAAAATTTTGACAAAATTTTCTATAGAAATAAAATTTTGACAAAATTTTCTATTGAAATAAAATTTTGACAAAATTTTCTATAGAAATAAAATTTTGACAAAACATTTGTATAGAAATAAAATTTTGACACAATTTTCTATAGAAATAAAATTTCGACAAACTTTTCTATAGAAATAAAATTTTGGCAAAATTTTCTATAGAAATAAAATTTTGTCAAAATTTTCTATAGAAATAAAATTTTGTCAAAATTTTCTATAGAAATAAAATATTGACAAAATTTTCTACAAAAATAAAATTTTGAAAAAATTTTCTATAGAAATAAAATTTTGACAAAATTTTCTATAGACATAAAATTTTGACAAAATTTTCTATAGACATAAAATTTTGACAAAATTTTCTATAGAAATAAAATTTTGACAAAATTTTCTATAGTAATAAAATTTTGACAAAATTTTCTATAGAAATAAAATTTTGACAAAATTTTCTATAGAAATAAAATTTTGACAAAATTTTCTATAGAAATAAAATTTTGACAAAATTTTCTATAGAATTAAAATTTTTTTAAATTTTTCTATAGAGTTAACATTTTGATAAAATTTTGACGACATTTTCTTCCAAAATAAAATGTTGACAACATTTTCTGTAGAATTATATTCCAAATTTTCTATTGAATTAAAATTTTGACAAAATTTGCTATTGAAATAACATTTTGACATAATTTTCTATAGAAATAAAATTTTGGTAGTTTCAATTTTTTTCAAAATCTAGAAATGTTGACTACATATTATTGCAATATTTATTCGAGCTTATGTTGACATTCGACTTTTGCGATTACTGTCATCTCGAAGACGAGCATCCTAAATTTATCTTGACAAACTTTTCTATAGGAATATAAGTTTGTCAAAATTTTCTATAAAAATAAAGTTTTGATAAAAATTTCTGTGGAAATTAAATTTTGACGACATTTTCTTGCGAAATAAAATGTTGACGACATTTTCTTCCGAAATAAAATGTTGACGACATTTTCTTTCGAAATAAAATGTTCGCAAAATTTTCTGTAGGAATATAATTTGGTCAAAATTTTCTATGGAAATAAAATATTAGCAACATTTTCTATAGAAATAATTTTTTTGTCAAAATTTTCTATAGAAATAAAATTTTGACAAAAATTTTTATACAAATAAAATTTTGCAAAAATTTTCTATGAAAATACATTTTCTACAAACATTTGATGCAAATTTTCAAATTAAAATTTTCTAGATTTAGTAGATTTTTGGTAATATTTTCTTTAAATTTTGGTAGTTTACAATTTTTTCCAAAATCTAGAAAAGTTGACTACATATTATTGCAATATTTATTTGAGCTTATGTTGACATTCGACTTTTGCGATTACTGTCATCTCGAAGACGAACATCCTAAATTTATCTTAAGCCTCCTGAAAACGTAAATGTCGTCCGATACGATTGAAATTTTGTACGTGATGTCGGTGAATGCTATCTACTAATCATGCAAAAATGGATCGGCATCGGTTCACGGTCCAATTACCGTTCGAAAATTCAATGTCGATGACAGACAGACTTTGATAGAACTTTGTACGATTCAAACTGGCCAAACTTTCCTCCGTATATAGTTTTATTGCACTATTTTTCATAATTTTAATTTTATGTTTTAAATCAATTAATATACTCCACAAATAGCATTCGATGTTATCTTTCGTATATACCTCTAAAATTTAACCACAATAATCAAGTAGCTACATCTACATCTCAAGTAGCTACATTTACATTAATAGTCTATAAAACCAAATTTATTTATGTTTTATTTATATCACCAATCAAATCAATGTCTATAAATGTCTGTTATTTTCTGTTTTTTGAGTACTCCCTTAACATTTGATTTCTTTATTTTATCATAGAAATGACCACGTGTCTGCAGAACAGTATACATAAATTTATTTTAATAACAATTATCCTAATCCCTTCTCCCAATCATTTGCAGTATCTTGGTCGTCAAGCATTCTAATCGAGTCCTGTAGCAACTGTTCGTCCTATACTTGGTTATTAGCCTACCATTTTCTGTGCCTAAGAAATATGTTTTACTTTTGTGGTTATTAGTCCCCATTGAATTCGATTGCTTTGACTCAGGATAATACATACGACGGGAGGGGCACATGCGCCAAAAAGAATCCGATAAATGATTTATAAGGCCGTTGCTTTGGTTTTTTGAATGACACTGACCTTTATTGCTCCATCTACAAACAAAGTTGAAGAGCAAACAATAGCACATAATAACTAAACTCCAAAATCGAATTAAATTAAATTTGAAATTTATTGAAACTAAAATAAAATTAAATCAAATTAATGTAAGTTAAAGTCGACAGTAAACTCAACTTCTATCACGGCTAAAAACAGCTAAAGCAGTATGAGCTTATATGAATTTCAACAGCTGGCAATGTGTAATAAATGCTCAGCTTATCCCCAACAAATCTTATATTTTCCACATGTATCCCAATCCACGTGCACGTTCATACATACATACAAATGTTTAAATGTCTCTATGTTAGTCCAATAAAAATTCTAAAGACTCTTGAGTTTTTGCCAAAACACCATATTGCTATTCTCTAACTCCTTTCCACACCACACCTCTCGACTACGAGTTCTTATGAACATTCCACTTCAGTTATATGTCACATACAGATTTTTGCCATATTTTCCATTTCTCAGCCAGAGTTTTGTTGTGAGAAATTATGGTTCTTCTTTTGCTTGTCCCACAACAAATTTCTAAAGGAAACTTCAAATCAACCTCAACACTGCCACATTCATTCGTGTTTGGTGGGTGTTTGGTCATTGTGTATGTCTCCCGAATGTTCTCACTCTCCCTCTCTGGCCATCCGAATGTTCTCTTTTTTCTATTTCAAGCCCCCAAACACTAACAACTTCCCAAAACACAAAAAAAAAACTCCACGGGGACATAGGTAAAGAGACAAACACATACATTCACATAAAGAGACCCATTCAAATAGTTTCTCAGCTTTATTTTCAATGTCTACGATGTCTATACATTATCCGGTAGTGTTTCATCCATTAGCAGAAGGGGAGTTTTATTAGCTATTAAGTGGGTTCCTTTGAAAAGCTTTTGCTCCTCGTTTACAGCATTGAAGTGGGGATTTTGTGCGTGTTGATTGTGTTGGTTGGTATGTTATATGAGCGTGTTTGCTTTGACATAAAAACTCAGAGAGTTTACATATTTCTGTGTGTTTTGTAAAATCTGATTATGTTCCAGTGATGTGTGGAGGTTGTTGTTATTGCATTTATCATAGCAATTGGGTAACCCTAATTTCAATGATAAATCCGCTTGTATAACTCTCTTGTCCTGTCGTTTGTCTAATATTTCATCTCCTGACTTTGCCATTAGTATCTCCCATGTTGATTGTAATTGTGGCTGTTACCTGTATGCGAGTTGTTTTATGTGTTTTGATGAACGTGTCTACATTTGTTTATAACCAAAACATTTCCATTTATTCACCACCGGCTTAAGCTTTCTTTGTGAAAGCTTTCCTCATACTTTTTAGTGAGCATGAGTACGTATGATGAAGTTCAAGAAAAGCTCTTTCGGTACAAGAAGTAGAAAATTGCTGCAGGTAATGTGAAAGCTTTAGAAAGATTAGTACAGTGGTATACATAGAGTTCATTTGGATATCTATTTACAAAATGTCCTGTTGATCTCCCAGATCAAAAAGTGAACCGTAATCATTTACTACCATAATAGAAATTTCAATTTAATTTTTTGTAAGGTGGGCCAATTTGTATATCAAGCGTGATAATTGTTATTTTAACTCCTCTTTCAATTATTACACGCAAAAAAATAATTCTTTCCTCCCAAACGAAATTTTAGACAAACAAAATTCGTTTCTCATTTGCTTTTCGTTGAAAGGAAGTGCATTTGGAAGAAAAGTATATACTTTTTGTGATAAACGTTTATTCTTTTCCAGGATGTAAAAACAATTTCATAAAGACTAACTCAAAAAAATTTTTTTCTGGCTAATTGCATTTTCCCTCACATATTTCTCACTTCCACGAAGTTTTTTAGTTCTTAGCACGTTTTTCTGTAACACCTACAATGTAGAAGAAATTATACGATTTTATAAATTTTTAAAATTTTTTTACCTTTCGCCTGGACGGAGAATCGAACCGCGGACCATGCACTTTGTAAGCCAACACACTAACCCCTGAGCTATGTACCTGTTATGGTCATCAATTGATAAATATCCATATAAGTTATATTTATATAGCATAGCTTGCGGCGCCCACGAACCGAATAAACAAAGTTTATTTAACAGAAACAAACATTTAGTTTGGCACCGTGGAACAGTGGTTGCTACGTCCGACTTGCATGCCAAGGGTCGTGGGTTCGATCCCCGCTTCGACCAAAGTTTTTTTTGTTTGTTTTTTTTTTACATATATTCCAGATATATTCCACTTCGGAAGATTCCGAAAAAATGTTCAACATTAAATTGTAGTATATTAAATTTTGAACTGTAAACTGTGTCTTATTAAAGACCTAAAGTCGGAAAAGAACAGTGTTTGATATAAACGAAATGGACTGTGTTGTTGTTTCAAAAATAACTTTTTTTATTGAAAAAATAAAAATTTTGTAACAAACGAATTTTTTTGGTGATAAAAGTTTAAAATTTTCGAAGCAATTCAAAAAACTCTAACAAAAGAAAAACGTTTTCGGTACACGTTTTCCAAACGTTTTTTTTTCTTTGCGTGTACATAGAGAGAAGTTCTACAGGAATGCTCTACAGTTTAGCATATCACCCATAAAGGTGGCCCTATCATCGATTAAGCTGAACGCATCGCAACCTAAAGATGAACGTACTATACCGTATACGTGATTTTAGCATACTCTAAAGCGTCCCCTCCAAATTACCCCCTATCTGCTACGAAATTAGTACGATGATCCTAATCAAATACAGAACACAAACAAATATTACGCACCGGAAATAGCTTTCTGTGGTCAAGAGTGATCGGTCTTCGGCGGTTGGTTCTCCTGATTTCCTGAAAGACAACTGGTAAACATGTGGTTGTGAGCACCCTCAAAAAAAAAATCGCTTCTGTTCCCTTCAAGAGCGATACAACGATTATAACGACCTTCCAATTTTTTGATACCGTTTTGGTAGCACTCCTTCGGTTTTGCCTCAAAATAGGCCTCAGTTTCGGCGATCACCTCTTCATTGCAGCCAATTTTTTTCCCTGCGAGCATCCTTTTGAGGTCTGAGAACAAGAAAAAGTCGCTGGGGGCCAGATCTGGAGAAAACGGTGGGTGGAGAAGCAATTCGAAGCCCAATTCATGAATTTTAGCCATCGTTCTCAATGATTTGTGGCACGGTGCGCTGTCTTGGTGGAACAACACTTTTTTCTTCTTCGTATGGGGCCGTTTTGCCGCGATTTCGACCTTCAAACGCTCCAATAACGCCATATAATAAACACTGTTGATGGTTTTTCCCTTCTCAAGATAATTGATAAAAATTATTCCATGCGCATCCCAAAAAACGGAGGCCATTACTTTGCCAGCGGACTTTTGAGTTGAGGAGTGTAGTGATGGAGCCATGTTTCATCCATTGTCACATATCGACGGAAAAACTCGGGTGTATTACAAGTTAACAGCTGCAACCATTTTGCACAGAGCTTCCGCATATCCAAATATTGATGAATGATATGACCAACACGTTCCTTTGATATCTTTAAGGCCTCTGCTAACTCGATCAACTTCATTTTACGGTCATTCAAAATCATGTTGTGGATTTTTTGATGTTTTCGTCGGTAACCACCTCTTTCGGGCGTCCACCGCGTTCACCGTCCTCCGTGCTCATTTCACCACGCTTGAATTTTGCATACCAATCAATTATTGTTGATTTCCCTGGAGACAGAGTCCGGAAACTCATTATCAAGCCAAGTTTTTGCTTCCACCGTTTTTTTTTTTTCCTGCAGAAAACAGTATTTTATCAAAACACGAAAATCCTTTTTTTCCATTTTTTCACAATAACAAAAGTTGCTTCACAAAAGACGCCCTATCTCACAAACTAATTGATTTACAGACGTCAAATTTTGACACGAATCATTTGAATGTTGGTACTATATAAAAATAATATCCATTTAATACTAGCGACGCCATCTATATGTCAGACCGGGGACTTATCAGCCATCCTGTTATATTTTCAAGATTGGTCCAAACAAAATATTTTTTATATATAATTTAAACATATTATGTTTCACCTTAAGGCATACACGGGCAGAAAATAATTTAATGCAATTTTCTTTGTGTGAATATATTTTTAAGGCGCCAATTTGTTACTTCCATTATTTTACTTGCACCATACTCTCTAGGTCCCTCTTTCTAAACACATATATGTTTATAAGCTATTTCTAAATTATTATATGTTTGCATATAAGCATATTATATTTACAAACATTTTATGTCCCAAACATAATATATTCTAACATATTAACATATATGTCCCAAACAGGTAATGCTAGTTTATGAACATTATATGCTTGCACTTAAAAATATTGTGTTAAAGAATTTGAGTTCCAAACATATAATTTTTACACCCAAACATATGAAAAAGAGTCTTTTTCGTCCGTGTACCATTCAGAATTGACTGTTCTCCGTTGTTCTAGTGGTACGAAGGAATATGATCACCCCAAATATGTTTCAAGATTGCCATGTTACTTTTTCATAGGACTCAAAGTAGGAATGTCTGTGTGAAGATGTCCTGCTCTACTTATTTCAAAGTACCGCGATCGTATTTGTGAGCATGTCTTTCAACCAGTCGGCCTGAGCTTTTTTTGAGCAATTGTTAAATTGTATGGGGTCCAACACGTACAAAGTTTTTTGTCGGTCAAATATTCATGCAATATTGAATGCATGCTAAGATTGTCTCAATATAACGATAGGCCACATGAAGATTTTGTAACATCAATTGGCGGATAGCATCATTGGTTCCCGAAACAACAACTGATTTTTGGCGACCTTCATGAAATTCGCCGTTGGAGTGAATTACGACCTCGATTGAATTCACCATAACATCGATGAACACTGGTCCTTAACGGAGCTCCATCGCTAAAAATGGAGTTAAGCTCAGCGATGCACTGTTGTTGAGTTAATCCACGCCGAAAATTGTAAAGAATAATCACACGAAAATACACATGATATAATGCCTTGTTTGGGCGCGATCAATCTTTTAATAACCGACACTATTAGCGATTGTATGTCAAAACATTCTGAGAACGTATAATCTCAAAAATGCCAAGCTCAGTTTGTAGATTGGAACGCTAGGCAATCACGATATGTACAGAGCAAACCCTCGTAACCAAAAATTCCCCTCATGTTTGCATTTGGAGAGAGATCCTCAAACCACGAAAATAAAAATTCCCTATTCTGGTAACCGGTGTCCTGTTCACGAAATAACGAAAAAAACAAACAAACGCTAGGGAATAATCTTTCAAGTTCGAAAGTACTCTGATAAAAAAGTACTTTACTCGACTTCTTAAAAATAAAGGAAGTTTTTAAAAAGTTGTCTAGGTTTAAATCTTGGTTCTGAGATCTTTGACGACAATGATGGTGTTGATGTCCAGCCAACAAAGAGAGGAATTATTCGTAGGATACATTTGAAATGCTATTTACCTTAAAATTTAAATTTAGATTTTGCGTGCTTCATACTAGAAAACAAATTTTAATTCATACGTTTTTTAAGTTTTTGTTTTTACACAATGTACCACAAATGTCTTCAAAGCGTGATAAGCAAGACTTCAAATTCTTAATTCTAGCACGATTTTTACTATAAATTTTGTACTTTTGAAAATAGTCTCACAGGTGACGTTTAGTATTAAAGTGTAACCAAAGAGGTTTAGTGTTCTAGGGTTAAGATCGAATCGCTTGACTCGAATTTTGGTCATATCCAAAAAATTTTTGTAGCAGAGAACTGGTTCATAAAACTTGCATTCGCATTTTAAGAACAAGATTTTTTTTTCATTAGAACAATTTTTTTTTTTTCAGTGTACGTGTTCTTTATTTTTCCAATTTAAAAATGCGCTGTTACTTTCATACCCATCAATTTTTATTCAAAAGCTTATTGAAGAGCTTTTCACCACATACATGTGAGTGAACTTTCACACAAATAGTCCCTTATCATGATGGTAACCTGAAACACGTACCCATTCATCTACATGAGCTCCAACAAATACAGCTTTCGTTCTCTCGCTCTCTCTCTCTCGCGGTTTCTTGACCAGCACATATATACATATGAAGAGTGATATAGGCGACCCTAGCCATATCCTTAACATACCATGGACGTCAGGAAGAAAACGGGAAAAAGCGCATGTATCGGAATTTTTAGTTGACACGCAACATTCGATGAAAACGGTTCCTAAAAGCGCACTAATGCGCGTCCTAACGCGTTTCGGCTGGCACTTTCCTATTTAATGGTGTTGGTGTTTGTTGTTGTTGATGGAAAAAAATCCAAGGAAAAAAAAGAAATTGTAAAAATATCCTAATGGAAATAAAGAAAGTGAAGTGAATTCTCATATGAAATGAAATAAAAGAAAATGGAAAGTGTTAAAGGAATGAAGAGAATTGAGAAAAAAGGAAAATGATGGATGAAAGTATGCAAAGTTCAAAGAAAAAAATTTTAATGTCTAAACTTCTTTTAGATTGGTTAAATAATTATGATTTTTTTTCGAAGCTTTACTATTACGCTAGCGGATTTAAACACATACATACAAATATATGTTCTATTACACCAACCAACACTCTCTACCAATATCACACCTAAGAGAGGCGCGTGTGTGTGTGATTCAAAACCCAAATAAATTACGTTAATGTCAGCAGGGCCATTGTGCCTTTAAATCCGCATTCGAAAAAAAGCTTCGAGTTGCGAGTAAATACATAAAACCGAAACGTATTCTCTCACCCATACATAGATAGAGTTACTCAAGAATATTAGTCCAAAACCAAGAGAGTTTGTGTGAGAGCGAGAGAGATCTATGATTTGGAGAACCATGGCTTCCACAACATAATTTAATGTTGGCTGTTGTTTTTTTTTTTGCTTGTGCAATTCTGGGTTGCCATTAATTCGCCAATAATAACAATTTAAAATGAATACAAAAATAAATGGAATAACTTATACTATTTTGGTTAATTTATGTTTTATTGAATAAAATTTGTAATAATTATAACAATAATTTCTATTTTAATTTTAAACTGTACATAAACGTTTACCGTATGTTGTGGCCATCCGGGAGTATATGAATTATATATACTGGTTGAATTGCACGATAAGTCTGAATAATATGTACACAATTTTTTTTTCTGATTGAATCACGAAATTAATTGATCTAATTAATTTTTAATTGAAATATCTTCAATCACGAAAATGATGATTTTAACTATATTTTCTAAATCAAATAAATCTCTATTAAATAATCTAAAATCCTACATATTATCACAATTTTCATACGAGGTTATTGGAGATGAAGATTAAGGAATTGGTATTATAAAGTTATTGAAAAGATTATGCCAGACACTAGAAGCGATGAGTTTAGGCTTGTCATAGGACGGATGTCCACCAAAAAAAAAGCGAATTATAAAAATTTAATTAAAAAATTTCCTGCCTAGTTAAAATAAAAAACATATTTGGGAGGCCATAGTTATACATTTTTTGCTGGGTTTGCGTTGTTTTTATACCCTCCAGCATACACCCTCAAAAAAATCGCTTCTGTAACACATACCCCAAACACATTTTTCTTCAAGCATATATATTTTCAGGATTAGTCCAAACAAAATATTATTTGTATTGTTCACACATATTATGTTTTACCTTGGGCATACACTGTTAGAAAAAAAATTAATGAAATTTTCTTTGTGTATATATATTTTTAAGTCGCCAATTGGTTACTTCCATTCTTTTACTTACAGCATACTCTCTAGGTCTCTCTTTTATATAGGCTATTTCTAAATTAATATAGGTTTGCATCCAAACATATTATATTTACAAAAATTGTATGTCCCAAACATAATATGTTCTAACACATTAACATATATGTTCCAAGCATGTTATGCTAGTTTATGAACATTATATGCTTGCACTTAAAACTAATGTGTTAAAAAATGTTAGTTCCAAACATATAATTTTTACACCCAAACTTATGGAAAACAGTCTTTTTCGTCCGTGTACAAATAAATAAAAGTAAATTAATCTAAGATAATAAAAAACAAGTATATACGGCCGTAAGTTCGGCCAGGCTGAAGCTTATGTACCCTCCATCATGGATTGCGTAGAAACTTCTTCTAAACACTGCCATCCACAACGATTTACTTAAGTTGCGGTAACGCTTGCCGATGGCAAGGTATCTTAAAACCTCCTAACACCATCTTCTAAATTGTATGTAAGTCCATACGTGGTATATATTAAATCAAAAAAAAAAAATTTCTACAGAAATAAAATTTTAACAAAATTTTCTATAGAAATAAATTTTGACAAAATATTCTATAGAAATAAAATCTTGGTAGATTATTTTTGGCTCGAGTGGCAACCATGATTATGAACCGAATAAAATTTGAACAAAATTTTCTATAGAAATAAAATTTTGACAATGATGAAAATTTTATTATGAACCGAATAAAATTTTAACAAAATTTTCTCTAGAAATAAAATTTTGACAAAATTTTCTATAGAAATAAAATTTTGACAAAATTTTCTATATAAATAAAATTTTGGTAGATTATTTTTGGCTCTAGTGGCAACCATGATTATGAACCGATATGGACCAATTTTTGTGTGATTGGACCAATTTTGGTATGGTTGTTAGCGACCATATACTAACACCCCGTTCCTAATTTGAACCGGATCGGATGAATTTTGCTCCTCCAAGAGGCTCCGGAGGTCAAATCTGGAGAACGTTTTATATGGGGGCTATATATAATTATGGACCGATATGGACCAATTCTGGCACGGTTGTTAAAGATCATATACTAACACCATGTTCAAAATTACAACCGGATTGGATGAAATTTGCTTCTCTTGGAGACTTCGCAAGTCAAATCTGGGGATCGGTTTGTATGGGCGCTATATATAATTATGGACCGATGTGGACCAATTTTTGCATGACTGTTAGAGACCATATACCAACATCATGTACCAAATTTCAGCTGGATCGGATGCAATTTGCTTCTCTTTGAGGCTTCGCAAGCCAAATCTGGAGATCGGTTTATATGGGGTCTATATATAATTATGGACCGATGTGGACCAATTTTTGCATGGTTGTTAGAGACCATATACCAACATCATGTACCAAATTTCAGCCGGATCGGATGAAATTTGCTTCTCTTTGAGGCTCCGCAAGCCAAATCTGGGGATCGGTTTATATGGGGGCTATATATAATTATGGACCGATGTGGACCAATTTTTGCATGATTGTTAGAGACCATACACCAACACCATGTACCAAATTTCAGCCGGATCGGATAAAATATGCTTCTCTTAGAGGCTCCACAAGCCAAATCTGGGGATCGGTTTATATGGGGGCTATATATAATTATGGACCGATGTGGACCAATTTTTGCACGGTTGTTAGAGACCATATACCAAATTTCAGCCGGATCGGATGAAATATGCTTCTGTTAGAGGCTCCACAAGCCAAATCTGAGGTCCCTTTATATGGGGGCTATACGTAAAAGTGGACCGATATGGCCCATTTCAATACCATCCGACCTACATCGATAACAACTACCTGTGCCAAGTTTCAAGTCGATAGCTTGTTTCGTTCGGAAGTTAGCGTGATTTCAACAGACGGACGGACGGACATGCTTAGATCGACTCAGAATTTCACCACGACCCAGAATATATATATACTTTATGGGGTCTTAGAGCAATATTTCGATGTGTTACAAACGGAATGACAAAGTTAATATACCCCCATCCTATGATGGAGGGTATAAAAAGTATATACGGCCGTAAGTTCGGTCAGGCCGAAGCTTATGTACCCACCACCATGGATTGCGTAGAAACTTCTTCTAAACACTTCCATCCACAATCGAATTACTTAAGTTGCGGTAACGCTTGCCGATGGCAAGGTATCTTAAAACCTCCTAACGCCGTCTTCTAAATTGTGTGTAAGTCCATACGAGGTATCTATTAAATCAAAAAATACACATATATATATATATATATATATATATATATATATATATATATATATATATATATATATATATATATATATATATATATATATATATATATATATATATATATATATATATATATATATATATTTATATATATATATATATATATATATATATATATATATATATATATATATATATATATATAAAGGGTGATTTGTTAAGAGCTTGATAACTTTTTTTTTTTTTAAAACGCATAAAATTTGCAAAATCTCATTGGTTCTTTATTTGAAACGTTAGATTGGTCCATGACATTTACTTTTTGAAGATAATTTCATTTAAATGTTGACCGCGGCTGCGTCTTAGGTGGTCCATTCGGAAAGTCCAATTTTGGGCAACTTTTTCGAGCATTTCGGCCGGAATAGCCCGAATTTCTTCGGAAATGTTGTCTTCCAAAGCTGGAATAGTTGCTGGCTTATTTCTGTAGACTTTAGACTTGACGTAGCCCCACAAAAAATAGTCTAAAGGCGTCAAATCGCATGATCTTGGTGGCCAACTTACCGGTCCATTTCTTGAGATGAATTGTTCTCCGAAGTTTTCCCTCAAAATGGCCATAGAATCGCGAGCTGTGTGGCATGTAGCGCCATCTTGTTGAAACCACATGTCAACCAAGTTCAGTTCTTCCATTTTTGGCAACAAAAAGTTTGTTAGCATCGAACGATAGCGATCGCCATTCACCGTAACGTTGCGTCCAACAGCATCTTTGAAAAAATACGGTCCAATGATTCCACCAGCGTACAAACCACACCAAACAGTGCATTTTTCGGGATGCATGGGCAGTTCTTGAACGGCTTCTGGTTGCTCTTCACTCCAAATGCGGCAATTTTGCTTATTTACGTAGCCATTCAACCAGAAATGAGCCTCATCGCTGAACAAAATTTGTCGATAAAAAAGCGGATTTTCTGCCACTGATTTTGGTAATAAAATTCAATGATTTGCAAGCGTTGCTCGTTAGTAAGTCTATTCATGATGAAATGTCAGAGCATACTGAGCATCTTTCTCTTTGACACCATGTCTGAAATCCCACGTGATCTGTCAAATACTAATGCATGAAAATCCTAACCTCAAAAGAATCACCCTTTATATATATATATATATATATATATATATATATATATATATATATATATATATATATATATATATATATTGGAAAGTAAACAAGTTTATATATATATATATATATATATATATATAGATATATATATATATATATATATACATATATATATATATATATATATATATCTATATATATATATATATATATATATAAACTTGTTTACTTTCCAATATATATATATATATATATATATATATATATATATATATATATATATATATATATATATATATATATATATATATATATATATATATATATATATATATATATATATATATATATATATATATATATATATATATATAAAATTTCGTTAGTTAACGGTGCACTAACCGATCTTCATGAAAATGGGGGTAAATGACATTAAGTTAAATTGAAACAACTTAATCTAATTTAAGTAAATAATTTTAATAAGAAAATAACAACTCAATATTATTTAGTTTTTAATTATTTTGAAAACACCAAAATAATTTGAATTTAATTTGAAGTACATAAAATAAAATTAGAATGAAACAAATTAAACCAATGTAAATTAAATGAAGTTTAGATTAATTTAATGTCATTAAATTATATCAATTTAATGAGTCTACGTCAAATAACGAAGGTTAAATTAAATAAAATATTTTAAATAAAATTAGTTAATAATTAATTAAGTGAAAGTACATTATATATTAACCAAGTAAATGAGAGTGTATTTAAATAAATGCAATTCATCTTGATCAGATACGTAAACCTATTAAAATTATAATTTAATTTATTTTAAATACTTAATTTATTTTAAATTCTTTTTATCTGAATTTTAATTAATATAATTCAATTTAATTTAACTATTCTTCAATTTATTTGATTTAATAACCTTATATTAAGTTATAATTTATCCTTTTTAGAACTAAAGGGGAAACCCCAATTATAATTAAATACAAATGAATCTGAATTAAATGTGTAAAAAAAGTAATTATTTAAATATTTGCTTTAATTGAAGAGGAAATGTTGTAAACTGTGGTATATTCCTACCCTAATAATATTATGCTACCAAATTCTTTCGTATTTGAGTTTACTTGCGCACTTTCTGGTTGCCATTTATTTGTTTTAAAAGAAAAACTACCTTATGGCAACACTGTTTCATTTGTTTTGTTTTTGCTGCCTATTAACTTTGCTACCATTGAGTGAAGCTAAAACTTTCTCTCGCTCTTAATACGTAGCACCTATACATGTATACATACATCCTCTCTCCCACAATTATTAGTGTGTTTTTTGTTATTTTGCAAATATGCTCATTCACTGAGCGATATGTGTGTCTCCTTATATATGCGTGTGTGTGTGTGGGGGAAAATTTGATATTGTTTTGTTGGTGGAATTGGACCCGATATTTTCAAAACAATGTTGGCCCCTGCATAGAATCCCATCCATACAAGACGAAAGAAAAGAGCGAAGGAAATAAAAATGGCAGGAAAAAAACTTAAACAATAACAACAACAACAACAGAATAATGTGTAAAGTTTTCTTAAATGTATCCTTTTTGGGCGATAGAATTATACACTCATACACACACACTTATAGGATAGATTCTCAAAGTTGTAGCCGACAACAAAACACGTTGTTGGATTTGATATTTTAACAGCAGGACTCTACTAAGAGGACACTTGAATTATGGCGTGAGGGAGACGTTACATATAATATTGTTAATGTGTGTGTGCTTGGAAGAGTATATTTTTTTCAAGAAAATTTACATTCTCGCTTAATTCCTACCATTATTTGCCTATGAACTTCATTTTCTTTATACACCTGTGTGTGTGTGTGTGTATTTGAATGAAAATTTATTTTACTCGGTGTATTAAGTAACAATATCATTATAATTTTCATATTTCCAATTTGTAAGAATATAACAAAACATAACAAAAAATTAGAAATTCAAATGCATAAAATTACCATTAACACATTACGAACAGACAATGTGGTCTTACTAAAAACGAACACAGAAATATTCACACATTTGTTTTTGCGATTGTTGTCATGTACTCACACATTCTCCCGCACTAACCAACTCACGCATATAAATCAACATTAGCTCAATTAATATCAACTTTTTGTCGTATTTCTGAGTTGTCTGTTGGGATTTTTGAAGTCATCAAAATCTCATTTAATTTAATGATTAATGATACCCAAGGAAGAATTTCGGATTAGCATAAAGAAAAATATTTTTTCTACTGAAAAGGTAACAAATTAGCAGTATCATCCTCGTTTTCGATATTAACACCTGAATTTCTGCTGTGATTGAAAAACCCAAAAACATGCAGGATGGGTAGTAATTAAGTGGGATGAATGTGCTTTACAATCACTCATCCCATAAATGGAGTTATTGAGATTAAATAGAAATTTGCAAATCGATACGCTAACCACATTTCACTTAAACACGAGGGTGTTCCGATAAATAGCATTTCGGAAAAGTGGGGATTTAAGTTTCAATTTCGAATTGATTAACACAATAATTGAATCAACTAATATTTTAATTGGAAACTTTAACAATGTGAATCATTTTTTAATTGGTTTTTATTCAGATTTGATTAAATAGTTAACTAAATCAATTAACATATTAATTGAATCCGTTTCCAACTTCAATTAAGTGTATAATTGAAAAAAATTTCGAAGATAATTTTTTGTGTGTAGAAATAAAAATTTGACAAAATTTTTTATAGAAATACAATTTTGACAAAATTTTCTATAAAAATAAAATTTTGACAAAATTTTCTATGGAAATAAAGTTTTGACACAATTTACTATAGAAATAAAATTTTGACATAATTTTCTATAGAAACAAAATTTCGCAAACATTTTCTATAGAAATAAAATGTTGACAAAATTCTCTATAGAAATAAAATTTTGACAAAATTTTCCATAGAAATAACATTTGTCAAAATTTTCTATAGAAATCAAGTTTTAACAAAATTTTGTATAGAAATAACATTTTCACAAAATTTTCCATAGAAATAAAATTTTGACAAAATTTTCCATAGAAATAAAATTTTAGCAAAATTTTGTATAGAAATAACATTTTGACAAAATTTTCTATAGAAATAAAATTTTAGCAAAATTTTGTATAGAAATAACATTTTGACAAAATTTTGTATAGAAATAAAATTTTAACAAAATTTTTTATAAAAATAAAATTTTGACAAAATTTTCTATATATATAAAATTTTGACAAAATTTTCTATAGAAATAAAATTTGACAAAATTTTACATAGAAATAAAATTTTGACAAAATTTTCTACAGAAATAAAATTTTAGCAAAATTTTGTAGAGAAATAAAATTTTGACAAAATTTTCTATAGAAATAACATTTCCTATAGAAATAAAATTTTAGAAAAATTTTGAGAAAATTTTCTGTAGAAATAAAATTTTGACAGAATTTTTGCTATAAAAATAAAATTGTGACAAATTTTTCTATAGAAATATCATTTTAACAAAATTTTCTATAGAAATCTAATTTTGACGCAATTTCCTATAGAAATAAAATTTTGGCAAAATTTTGACAAAATCTTCTATAGAAATAAAATTTTGATAAAATTTTCTATAGAAATAAAATATTGACAAAATTTTATATAGAAATAAAATGTTGACAAAATTTTCAAAATCTTCTATAGAAATAAAATGTTGCACAAATTTTTTATAGAAATAAAATTTTGCAAAAATTTTCTATAGAAATAAAATTTTGAGAAAATTTTCTATAGAAATAAAATTTTTGACAAAATTTCCTATAGAAATAAAATTTTGACAAAATCTTCTATAGAAATAAAATTTTGATAAAATTGTCTATAGAAATAAAATATTGACTAAATTTTCTATAGAAATAATAATTTGACAAAATTTTCTATAGAAATAAATTTGGCAAAAATTTTCTATAGAAATAAAATTGTTACAAAGTTTTCTATAGAAATAAAATTTTGCAAAAAATTTTCTATAGAAATAAAATTTTGCACAATTTTTTCTATAGAAATAAAATTTTGCAAAAATTTTCTATTGAACTATTTTTTTTTAATTCTTAAGAAATTGCATCGCTTAAAACCAGTTGAAGAGATTTCTTTGACATATAACAGGCCATAAGTAATTAAAGTACTTGTGAAAACAACATCTAATGTTTTATACATTAGTGTTAATTACATTCTTACTTACGGTTGGATGAATTCTAAGTATGATTTGAGAGATACATATACATCCCTAAGGACATGTAATATAAATATGTTTTTGTACTTGCATTCATATCAGTTACACACTCACATAGCCAACATCAAAAGAAGTAGGCAAAGGACATTTTTAAACACCCCCATACAATGGTGTAGGTGTATGCGCAAATGTACAGAGGTTCATATCCACAAACATATCGCACTTGGTGGTGTTCTGTGTATATGTATTTATGAGCCATGTTAAGTACAATTTACCATCAACAATTAACCTTTAGTATAATGTGATTTTTATCAAAATTACACATTGAGACATGCAAAGAAATATGCGTATTTGTTGGTGTCACATGACATGGTCACAAATTTCAATTCTTATGAAAAGTCCTTATTAAACATATTCATTGTTGTGTATGTTTACACCCACTAAGACTTCTGAGTATATAATTTAAAGTATTGCAAAGAGTTATGTACGAAAAAGTCTTGAAAATACTCTCGAGAAAAGTGATTTCCCAAGAATTTGATTCGAAATGGAGGTATGAGTTTTTTTTAATATACATACGACTCTTCATTTGATTTACGTTATGTCCACAAATTATATTTTTATTTACAATAATTTGAAAATTTCATGGAATTAAAATCACTCATACTTGCCGTAGGACTGTATTCTAATAAATCATACGCATCATTGATTCATAAGAAAAGGTTTTTACCATGAATTTTGTCGCATATACTGTTGGATATTTTAATTTTAACATGCATTTTTACGTTGATTTATTTAATTGTGTCGACAAATTATATTTTGAAGTAGCAGAGATTGATACTTTATAATAATTTATTATGTTTGGGGAATTGAAATCATGCATACTACCCTTTGTACTATATTCAAATAAATCATACGCACCACTGATTCATTTCTTAATGATAGTGCATGTACTTCAAAATAAAATTTCTAAATATGAAATATAGTCTTGAGTACATTTTAAAGAAGCAGGTGTCTTGTTGAGACTTTGAAAAATACTCTTTAATAGACTTAAGCCCACATAAATGTCGTCTTCATAATTAAAAATAATTTTTCAAAAGCCCCTATCAGTTCTCTTAATTCACAACTGTATAGGTCTCCATTCTTTGCATGTTCAAATGGGAGGAAATAGTTGAATATTTAGATTTTCTTTTTGTAAAATTTCCCTTCAGAGATTTTCTTATAATTTGTCCTTCCTTTTGAAAAATTACAATGCTGCTTCAAGTATAATTATATTCCAACCCCCCCGTTTCCGTGAAGGAAGAGAGAGAGACACCATCCTATCTGATGACGGTATAACAATACTGCGAACAATATACAATAATGGTAGTTACAACCAAAACACCCACTAAATGACAGGCTTGAAATGTCACAGTATGTTTGTGCATCCATAGGGAAAGTAAGGAAGAATTCTTCGAAAAATTACTACAAGTTTATTGGAAAGATTTTCAGACTGGACTTTTTTAAATAGATATCACAAAAAAGGCAATGAGGAGTATGAGTTGTGTGTTTTTTGTTGACTCCCCTGTTTTGGAAGTTTATTATTTTTTTTTCTTACAAGGTAAATTCATGCCCCTGTTTCTTCATAACTAATACAGTTTTTAAATTGTTTTTAAATATGCTAGAAAATTTAAAAATTTTCGAATTGCTTTGTATTTTGGGAGTGATGTCCATATATAAAATAGAAACTTGTTTACTTTCCAATATATATTTGGATAGTCTTAGTGAGCCTCAAATGATGGGCTTGCCACCATATCTAAACTAACAGATCAGTGATTATCGACATTATTATACTCTCCAGCATAACTTTGTCATTCCGTGTGTAACACATCGAAATATAGGTCTCAGACCCCATAAAATGTATATATTGTGGATCGTTCTGAAAATCTGATTCGCTCTAGAGATGTTCGTCCGTCTATCTGTGGAAATCATGCTAACTTCCGAACTTGACTTCTGGATTCTCATAGGGGAAAAAATTTCACCCGATTTCGTTGAAATTTGGCTATCTATTCGCCGTATCCCTTCAAAATTATTTATAGACTTCTTTTTTATGCCGTTTTATCTAACTTAGACTCCATTCGGCATAGCCGAACTTTCGGCCGTATTTACTTGTTTTTCAGTACGACCTCCTTTAATATGCATTCATCTTGCTCCCTTAGTACTTTAACAAAGTCTGTGTCATAAGGTTTCATTTTATGTTAAATTTAACAAATGTATAACAGTTATCTTAAACTGTTATAATTGCTTATTTAAACTTAAAATGCATTACATACAATATTTATGACTATCTTTTAAACATTTTCATCTCGTTTTTTTTATCCACAACAATTTGTAAAGTTACATTAATTATTAAAAACTGTAGTTTTGCCTATTATGACCTCTATTAGCAATCATACATTTACAAAAATTAACTACTAATTACTAAGTTACTATTAGCACAAGTGGCGGTATGAAAATGCTCCCAGGAAACTGAGCCCCAAAGCCTTCACGACGCTTCATAATGAATACAAGCCCCATTAAAATGATGCTTGAAAATCGACCCTAAGCTAAATTAGAGCTAATTTTCACTTTTGATTTAAACAACTGTGGAAAATGATCCCTAACTTGTACCACTTTGGAATCGCATTAGCCCCCCTTTGAACTCTGGCCATAAAAGAAAATAATAAACCCCTGGCGAAGGCCTCCTCTTATGTACCACTTTGGAATCGCATTATCCCATTTTGGAATCAAATTTGTTTCAATGCTATTCGGTACAACAAACGAGAGTGTACAATTGCCACCATAGTCAAATGCCAGAATGCAAAAAGAGGCCCCACTTGAAAACAAGGCGCAATCCCAAAAAGGAAATTGGGGTATATTTTCATTAGAAATATTGGCGTTTATTTTCATAATGAAAAAGGGGCCCCAAAAATAAAACGATTATACACACACAAACAATTTTTTTCTGATTCAATCACAAAATTAATTGATCCAATTATTTTTTAATTGAAATGTCTTCAATCACAGAAATGATAGTATCAATTAAAAAAATAATTGAAAGTCAATTAAAAATTATTTGATCCAAATAAAAAATTAATTGATACTATTATTTTTTTTTTTTTTTTGATTGATTTTTGTTTTTATAAAAATATTTGTTGAATCAATTAAATTTTTAATTGAATATTTTTTAAAACTCCCTTAAGACTTTAATTGGAAAATTTTTTTTTCTATGCTAAAACAAAACATACAAAATGTCTTATTTTCCATATAATTTTTTTCTTAATTGTGGTTTTGAGGCTTATATGCATGGGACCCATACTCCTAGCGCCAGAAAAAGTTAATGATCATTGATTGATTGAAGTTGAAAATTTTTTCAATTAATAAATTAATTGATACAATTAACTTTCTAATCAAGATGGAAACATAAATGATTGCAAATTTTAAAATTTTTAATTACAAAATTAATTGTTACAATTAGCTTTTTAATCAAACACCGAAGACTAAGTCAATTAAAAAGTGATGGATCTTTTTTTTAATTTTTAACTTAAAATGTTATTTCAAACAATCAATTTTTTTAATCAAACTTAAAACAAACTAAATAGTCCGTTAAAAAAGTAATTGAAAATAGTTAAAGTTTTAATGAAAAATTTAATTGAATTTTTCAATCAATATCAATTAAATTGTTAATTAAATCAACAAATAAAAAAATCTGTACGGAAAGTAACACCAAAGTTAGTCGATTTTCATGCTTCCTTTACATTCGTTTGGGGCTAATATTCATTACGAACCTAAGATACACATTTGTGACCCTATTTTATTTGTGACCTTATTTGGGTTTGGGGTTCATTTTCCTGGGGCTCATTTTCAAACTGCCATCAGAGTCATGTTTTATTCATTGTTATTTAATAGTCTGTTTCTGTATGTCGCACGAGCGCTATCGATCGACTGAAGTGCATAGAAACAACTGATTTTTAGTTATAAAATCAGCTGTTTGTTTCTATCGATAGAGCTCGTTCGACATACAGAAACAGACTATAAGTCTTAACTAAAACGCAATCCTGCTTGATGTTGTCTACTCCATTATATCCTGTTCACTCTCTACATCTTACCTGTGTAATTTTCTGACTTTAACTCTACTCATAAATCCCTAAATATCCTAGGACAACTCAATCTATTTGTAAGACTCATTTAAGACTTTTGTATTAATAATGCAATTAAAAGATGCATCTCTGTTCCTAGAAAGACACAACAAAAAGTTAAATAAAAGCCAAACAAGAAAATTAATAGAAAAAAAAAAACTGATTTTATAACGAAACTATGTTGTTTTCTCCCTTCTACCAACATAGTAGATAGTGACTCACCGGTGTATTTGCCTGCGTAAACAAATCTGCCCCTGCTTTTGGTTGGAAAAATTTATGAAAACTAGACACCGGCTGACAGTATAGGAAGGGTCATGAAAACAGCAAATACAGCAAATTTTGTTAGAACTTAGATTGTTGACAAAAAGTTTTTCAGGAATTGCAGAAGTCACTGAAGTAAGAAAAGGAAATCTTATGTTTTTTTTTGTTTGTTTGCAGTATTTAGATGAGTGGGGACATCATAAAAATTATGATAGTTTGGACAGTCTGTCTCCTTTTTGGATTTGAGACAATCAATTACGTTGTTTGTACGACATATAATCACAGTTACCACTCGAGCCAAAAATAATCTACCAACATATGTAAAAACAAAATTACCAAAAAAACTACCACACAAAAAAAAAAATATTGTGCAAAATTGTATTTCTGTAGAAAATTTTATTTTTATAGACATTTTTGTCAAAATTTTATTTCTATAGAAAATTTTGTCAAAATAAAATTTCTGTAGAAAATTTTGTCAAAATTTTATTTCTATAGAAATTTTTGTCAACATTTTATTTCTATAGAAAATTTTGTCAAATATTTATTTCTATAGAAAATTTTGTCCAAACTTTATTTCTATAGAAAATTTTGTCAAAATTTTATTTCTATAGAAAATTTTGTCAAACTTTTATTTCTATAGAAAATTTTGTTAAAATTTTATTTCTATAGAAAATTTTGTCAAAATTTTATTTTTATAGAAAATTTTGCCAACATTTTATTTCTATAGAAAATTTTGTCAAAATTTTATTTATATAGAAAATTTTGTCAAAAATTTATTTCTATAGAAAATTTTGTCTAAATTTTATTTCTATAGAAAATTTTGTCAAAATTTTATTTCTATAGAAAATTTTGTTAAAATTTTATTTCTATAGAAAATTTTGTCAAAGTTTTATTTCTATAGAAAATTTTGTCAAAATTTTATATCTATAGAAAATTTTGTCAAACTTTTATTTCTATAGCAAATTTTGTCTAAATTTTATTTCTATAGAAAATTTTGTCAAAATTTTATTTCTATAGAAAATTTTGTTAAAATTTTATTTCTATAGAAAATTTTGTCAAAGTTTTATTTCTATAGAAAATTTTGTCAAAATTTTATATCTATAGAAAATTTTGTCAAACTTTTATTTCTATAGAAAATTTTGTCAAAATTTTATGTCTATAGAAAATTTTGTCAAAATTTTATTTCTATAGAAAATTTTGTCAAAATTTTATTTCTATGAAAAATTTTGTCAAAATTTTATTTCTATAGAAAATTTTGTCAAAATTTTATTTCTATAGAAAATTTTGTCAGAGTTTTATTTCTATGGAAAATTTTGTCAAAATTCTATTTCTATAGAAAATTTTGTCAAAAAGTTATTTCTATAGAAAAGTTTGTCGAAATTTTATTTCAATAGAACATTTTGTCCAAACTTTATTTCTATAGAAAATTTTGTCAAAATTTTATTTATATAGAAAATTTTGTCAAACTTTTATTTCTATAGAAAATTTTGTTAAAATTTTATTTCTATAGAAAATTTTGTCAAAATTTTATTTCTATAGAAAATTTTGTCAAAATTTTATTTCTATAGAAAATTTTGTAAAAATTTTATTTTATAGAAAATTTTGTCCAAATTTTATTTTTATAGAAAATTTTGCCAACATTTTATTTCTATAGAAAATTTTGTCAAAATTTTATTTATATAGAAAATTTTGTCAAAAATTTATTTCTATAGAAAATTTTGTCAAAATTTTATTTCTATTGTTAAGTTTTGTCAAAATTTTATTTCTATTGTTAAGTTTTGTCAAAATTTTATTTCTATAAAAATTTTTGTCAAAATTTTATTTTTGTCCAAACTTTATTTCTATAGAAAATTTTGTCAAAGTTTTATTTCTGTAGAAAATTTTGTCAACATTTTATTTCTATAGAAAATTTTGTCATAATTTTATTTCTATAGAAAATTGTGTTAAAATTGTATTTCTATAGAAAATTTTGTCAAAATTTTATTTCTATGGAAAAGTTTGTCGAAATTTTATTTCAATAGAAAATTTTGTCAAAATTTTATTTCTATAGAAAATTTTGTCAAAATTTTATTTCTATAGAAAATTTTGTCAAAATTTTATTTCTATAGAAAAATTTGTCAAAATTTTATTTCTATAGAAAATTTTGTCATAATTTTATTCTATAGAAAATGTTGTCCAAACTTTATTTCTATAGAAAATTTTGTTTTTATAGAAAATTTTGTCAAAATTTTATTTCTATAGAAAATTTTGTCAACATTTTATTTCTATAGAAAATTTTGTTAAAATTTTATTTCTGTAGAAAATTTTGTCAAAATTTTATTTCCATAGAAAATTTTGTCAAAATTTTATTTCTATAGAAAATTTTGTTAAACTTTTATTTCTATAGAAAATTTTGTCAAAATTTTATTTCCATAGAAAATTTTGTCAAAATTTTATTTTTATAGAAAATTTTGTCAAAACTAAAGTCTTATGGAAATTACATACTCAAGTTATGTTTTATGTAGTTTAGGCTACAAATGTTGAAAATTATGATTTAACTATCAGTTGTGTTTTTTTTATACCCTCCACCATAGGATGGGGGTATATTAACTTTGTCATTCCGTTTGTAACACATCGAAATATTGCTCTAAGAGCCCATAAAGTGTATATATTCTGGGTCGTGGTGAAATTCTGAGTCGATATGAGCATGTCCGTCCGTCCGTCCGTCTGTTGAAATCACGCTAACTTCCGAACGAAACAAGCTATCGACTTGAAACTTGGCACAAGTAGGTGTTATTGATGTAGGTCGGATGGTATTGAAAATGGGCCATATCGGTCCACTTTTACGTATAGCCCCCATATAAACGGACCCCCAAATTTGGCTTGCGATTGCTCTAAGAGAAGCAAATTTCATCCGATCCGACTGAAATTTGGTACATGATGTTAGTATATGGTCTCTAACAACCATGCAAAAATTGGTCCATATCGGTCCACTTTTACGTATAGCCCCCATATAAACGGACCCCCAAATTTGGCTTGCGATTGCTCTAAGAGAAGCAAATTTCATCCGATCCGACTGAAATTTGGTACATGATGTTAGTATATGGTCTCTAACAACCATGCCAAAATTGGTCCACATCGGCCCATAATTATATATAGCCCCCATATAAATCGATCCCCAGATTTGTCCTCCGGAGCCTCTTGGAGGAGCAAAATTCATCCGATCCGGTTGAAATTTGGTACGTGGTGTTAGTATATGGTATCCAACAACCATGCAGGAATTGGTCCATATCGGTCCATAATTATATATAGCCCCCATAGAAATCGATCCCCAGATTTGGCTTGCGGAGCCTGTAAGAGAAGCAAATTTCATCCGATCCGGTTGATCACATAGAAAAGTTCCATACTTTTTGAATCTGTACTTCTATATTATTTATATGAGCGATATATGAAGATGAAATCAATTCGTTCTTCATAGAAATTAGAGATTGTAATCGAAACCAACAAGTTTAAATTTCGACTTGTTATAATGTTGTAAATGTCAAAATTTTATCTTTATCGAGCTCATTTTTTCAACAATTATTACTTGATCCAAATCATTTTTAATTGAAATATCTTCAATCAATGTCCATATCATCTTAATTTCCTTCAACTCTATCCCGTCGTTTGTCGAGTCGATAAACGATAAATTAAATTGATTGGTATCGTTTTTTATTCTATCTCGTGACGTTTTTCCAACAGCTCGTCATATATATTTCATTTCCGTTGCTTGGATTTTGTTTTGTTTCTATTTTAATTTGTATTTAAGTGTAGTGTAAAAAAAGTCTGCCACCTTTTCATTTTATTGCGAATGACACATTTTGTGCCACTTTTTAGAAATCCTCAAGCTGTGTATAGTTTAATACTTCACTTTGGAAATACTACTGAAATCTACTCCTTTATTAAATTGAACCTAAGACCTTGAGGATTTTTTTTTTTTTTGAGTAATCGAAAAACCACCCACTTCCTTCCTATTTTATCTATGCAAAAATAGGACCAACATTCCTCTAAGAAATCCAAACAATGGCAATACATTGAAACCAACAAGTTTAAATTTCGACTTGTTATAATGTTGTAAATGTCAACATTTTATCTTTATCGAGCTCGTTTTTTCAACAATTATTACTTGATCCAATTCATTTTTAATTGAAATGTCTTCAATCAATGTCCATATCATCTTAATTTCCTTCAACTCTATCCTGTCGTTTGTCGAGTCGATAAACGATAAATTAAATTGATTGGTATCGTTTTTTATTCTATCTCGTGACGTTTTTCCAACAGCTCGTCATATATATTTCATTTCCGTTGCTTGGATTTTGTTTTGTTTTTATTTTAATTTATATTTAAGTGTGGTGTAAAAAAAGTCTGCCACCTTTTCATTTTATTGCGAATGACACATTTTGTGCCACTTTTTAGAAATTCTCAAGCTGTGTATAGTTTAACACTTCACTTTGGAAATGCTACTGAAATCTACTCCTTTATTAAATTGAACCTAAGACCTTGAGGATTTTTTTATGAGTAATCGAAAAACCACCCACTTCCTTCCTATTTTATCTATGCAAAAATAGGACCAACATTCCTCTAAGAAATCCAAACAATGGCAATACATTGAAATTCCTTTGCATTCATCATGATGCGCAAATAAAAATTCTTGAAAAGTTTTAGACACGTATCGCTAGTATTTGCCTAGGCAGCAAAACAATTTTATATGGCATCAAACAAGGACACGTGACATCGTCCTTCCGTCTCCCTCTCTCTCTTGAGCGTAGATGAAGAGGAATCTAAATCATGTAGAAAAGAAATTATAAGGCATATAAATTTCTTTAGATGGATGAGGACGAATGTAATAAAGTATGAATGTTAATGATGAATTTCCTGGAGGAGATCCTACAAATAAGTAGAAACCCCAAAAGCACAATACCAACCACCCTAATACTCACTAAAGTCAATGGTATAAGTTTTGAAAGAAAGCAGGAAAAACAACAACAGAAGAAAACACATAACAAGAAAAAAAATTATAAAAAAAAACGAAATATTTAAAATACATAGGAGGATGTTATGAAATATTTAATACTCGAAGCAACATTTAAAATTCATCCTCCTTCATCGTCATACATACACACACTCCTAGACTCATATGAGAAATTTACTCATTAAAAATTATGCGATAAACTCGAGATAAATGAAGTTTTCTTCTATAAGGACATATTCACATCCACTCGTATATTTCTATAAAGAGGAAAAAAGGAAATATATATATAGAAGAAATTTTAATTTATAGTAAATTGTGGCACGTAAAATAGAGCTGCTTTAAACACACATTGTTTATTCTTATCATGTGCGGAAATACTAAATTCTCTTTAAATGAAAACTTCAATAGCCTTGGGGTTTCTTTTTAGATAAGTAATTGTGTGTTAAAATCCATAAATCTTAATTAAATAAGTTTATTAGATAAACTTAAACTCAGGCTGAAATTGGTAGAACTGGGAGTTTTTATAAGTGTTTATGGTTATAAAGAATATGGTATGAATTTCCATAGAGGAAAACTTTTTCTATAAGAATAATATACGAATTTAAATTTGGACTAACAAAACTGATATTCGCCAAGTTTATCAAGAGTGCCGCAATGCTTATTTTCAATGGATTACTGATGTAAAACTTTTTATATTAAATAATTATATTAAAATAAATGGTCAATCACATGTGTGGTAAGTTCCACATTGTGATATACAGATTTGTAATAGATCCAATTAACTTTTCATAGAAACATTAAAATATTTTCTAAATCCATTTAAAATGCAATTTATTCAATTAATTTATGCTACTAATTTTATAATTAAACAAGTAAGTAAAGTAAAGCCGATACCCTAACCACCCCTGCTGAATTAGTAAACATAAGCATTTGTGGGGTATCATTGTTATAACAGGTTGGCTGATAAGTACCCAGTCTAACAAAGAAAAACACATTTTTTTGTCAAAATTCGTTTTTATTATTCAACATAGTTCCCTTCAAGAGCGATACAACGATTATAACGACCTTCCAATGTTTTGATACCATTTTGGTAGTACTCCTTCGGTTTTGCCTCAAAATAGGTCTCAGTTTCGGCGATCACCTCTTCATTGCAGCCAAATTTTTTCCATGCGAGCATCTTTTTGAGGTCTCAGAACAAGAAAAAGTCGCTGGGGGCCAGATCTGGAGAATACGGTGGGTGGGAAAGCAATTCGAAGCCCAATTCATGCCATCGTTCTCAATGACTTGTGGCACGGTGCGTTGTCTTGGTGGAACAACACTTTTTTCTTCTTCATATGGGGCCGTTTTGCCGCGATTTCGACCTTCAAACGCTCCAATAACGCCATATAATAGTCACTGTTGATGGTTTTTCCCTTCTGAAGATAATCGATAAAAATTGTTCCATGCGCATCCCAAAAAACAGAGGCCATTACTTTGCAGCGGACTTTTGAGTCTTTCCACGCTTCGGAGACGGTTCACCGGTCGCTGTCCACTCAGCCGACTGTAGATTGGACTCAGGAGTGTAGTGATGGAGCCATGTTTCATCCATTGTCACATATCGACAGAAAAACTCGGGTGTATTACGAGTTAACAGCTGCAAAGACCGCTCAGAATCATCAACACGTTGTTGTTTTTGGTCAAATGTGAGCTCGTGCGGCACGCATTTTGCACAGAGCTTCCGCATATCCAAATATTGATGAATGCTATGACCAACACGTTCCTTTGATATCTCTAAGGCCTCTGCTAAGTCGATCAACTTCATTTTACGGTCATTCAAAATCATTTTGTGGATTTTTTTTGATATTTTCGCCGGTAACCACCTCTTTCGGGCGTTCACCGTCCTCCGTGCTAATTTCACCACGCTTGAATTTTGCATACCAATCAATTATTGTTGATTTCCCTGGGACAGAGTCCGGAAACTCATTATCAAGCCAAGTTTTTGCTTCCACCGTATTTTTTCCCTTTATAAAACAGTATTTTATCAAAACACGAAATTCCTTTTTTTCCATTTTTTTCACAATAACAAAAGTTGCTTCACAAAAGACGCTCTATCTCACAAACTAATTGACTTGCAGACGTCATTGTGACACGAATCATTTGAAGGTTGGTACTATATAAAAGTAATATGCATTTAATACTAGCGACGCCATCTACCGGCCATCAGACCGGGGACTTATCAGCCAACCTGTTATGCCTCTGATCACCATCCTGTTGAAATAGGACTTCATCTGCAGGAGAGGCACTTTTGTCAACAAAGATGAGTCTGCAAAATGGCGAGGTAGTCTTCCTTCTTCATTATACCATAACTTTTCTGCAATGGCCCAATGTGCCACCAAATGAAGCAGCCCCAAACCATGATGCTTCCACCACCATGCTTCACAGTTTGTTTAACATGATGGCGTTGAATGGTATCATCAGGACGACGCCAGCAATATTGTTTACCGTCCGATTGGAAACGGTTAAATTTTGATTCATCTGACCAGATAACACGTTTCCAATCATCTGTCGTCCAATTTTAATGCTCTCATGCAAACTTCATTCGCGCCTTTTGATTCCTTTCGGACAATGCAAGTTTATTATTTTTTTTTAAAGCTGAAACATAACCAATGTTGTGGAGCGCTGTCCATTCACTAACTTGCTTATTTTTAGCAACAGTAGTATTTTTCGGCGTTACGGACTTGTTCTGACTCATTTCTGTCATCATAAGGTGAGCGTCCGCTTCGGTCAACAGTTTTCGGCGGCCTCTGGTTTGCTCTTTGGGAGTAGGTTAGGTTAGCTTAGGTGGCAGCCCGATGTATCAGGCTCACTTAGACTATTCAGTCCATTGTGATACCACATTGGTGAACTTCTCTCTTATCACTGAGTGCTGCCCAATTCTATGTTAAGCTCAATGACAAGCGACCTCCTTTTTATAGCCGAGTCCGAACGGCGTTCCACATAGCAGTGAAACCACTTAGAGAAGCTTTATAACCCTCTGAAATGTCACCAGCATTACTCAGGTGGGATAATCCACCGCTGAAAAACTTTTTTGGTGTTCGGTCGAAGCAGGAATCGAATCCACGACCTTGTGTATGCAAGGTGGACATGCTAACCATTGCACCACGGTGGCTCCCTCACCTTATTATTTTTATCTCCTTTTAGTTACAAATCTTTGTAATTAAATATTCAAAAGATTAACCCGCTTTATTTACAACAGATACGTTTTCATGCATACTTTTAGGCGGTAAAAGTACCGCCTAAAGTATGCATGAAGTAAAATTGCTAACAAATATAATATTCTACTCGTGAATTCCATTATTTGCTAAGAATTCAATTATATCTTAAAACTTAACCCTATTTGCTATCGAAATGTGTGAAAAATATTGCAATATAAATTAAAGTAATTAAAAAGTGGCATAAAATAGGAAAAAATATCACATTTAATGGCATAAACAAAAAGGTGGCACAAAAGTATCACATTTGCCACGTTTTTCATGCAGTGCCTGTGTTGCCACTGTGGCACAGTGGTAACACAGGCATATCGCAATTTATTAAATTGCTATGAATTTGATAAAGATAATCATGCTGTACATTTCTTTATCTTTCCATATTGTAAAAGTATTATTTTATGTGTCCTGCATAATGAAATATTGAATTGATGGATAAAGCAATATTACTTTTCCTTTACAATATTTCCAGTAAATTCCTTAAAAATATTTTCCTTTTAAAATATATTTTAATAAATATTTCTTTTGGTTTGGTTTGATTTAATTGTTTACATCATAATTACATTTACAACCATAACAAAAGTAGTTGCAAACTATAATATCACCTTTAGTAAAAATTTTCCCAAACAAAATTCCAACTAAAACAAAACTGTGGTTACTTGCACTCAATGCTGTTGCTGCGGCTGCAATGTGTTTTTAACTTTCCTGCCATAGTGGACTAATGAAAGAAAACCACACAAGACTCTCAAGTATTGTTCACATTTTGTGGTAGATGTGAATGCCGTTTCTGGCAATAAAACACACACACAGAATTTTCTTGGGGTTTCTCCTACAGCCATATTGTTGCTATTTTTATACATTTATACTTCCCAAGGACTACAGTGAACAACACATACAACCACAGGAGAGAAAAAACAACGCTTATTGTAGTTTTTGTTGTTGTAGCCAATAACAAAATAAAACATTATGCATGTTAGTAAATATGTAAGGATATTGAAATGCAACAAAAAAAAGTAACTAAATGCTTCAGGCTCTCTTGCATTTTTGCTGCTTGATATCTTTTATTCGAACCATGGTTGGGGGATGGGAAGCAACAGTGCCTTCGAAAACATTCAGTGCATAGGTTTCGCCTGATAAAAACCTATTCAGTCAGAGAGATGGGTCTTTTAATATTTATTCCCTTCTATCCTTTCATTCCCCTAGGTATCAGCACATATTTTATTGGGAAAATATTTATGGAAAAAAGGACTCTTTCAAGGGAACAAAAGTTTTGCGTTATGATGCTGCAAACCATGCCATGGAGTGCTCTTAAGTGAAGTGAAGTCTAACACTTAAACAGAGCAGAAGGAAAATCTATATACCATACACAAATATCTTTACAATATCAAATTGGGTGTGCAATAAATTGTACGTGTGTAAGAGAGTAAGAGTGGCACAAAATTTAAAACTAAGTAATTTTGTTAATGGCTGCAATATACTTAAAAGATGATCGATAAAAATATTCTATCAAAATTTTTGATATTAATAACTGCAGTTGTTGCAGCTATTGCTGCAATGTGAGAAAAAATATTATACTTTTTGCAAAATCAAGATATTGCTTATAAACAAACAAATAAAGCATACTTTTAGGCATATGCATTAACTAACAATGTCAGAAAATCAAATCTTAAATGTAACATAAGTTTTTAAAGGTGCAAATAAAACCAATATTTTGATATAAAATACTTCAAATTTAAATTAATTAAATTAAATTAAATTAAATTAAATTAAATTAAATTAAATTAAATTAAATTAAATTAAATTAAATTAAATTAATTAAATTAAATTAAATTAAATTAAATTAAATTAAATTAAATTAAATTAAATTAAATTAAATTAAATTAAATTAAATTAAATTAAATTAAATTAAATTAAATTAAATTAAATTAAATTAAATTAAATTAAATTAAATTAAATTAAATTAAATTAAATTAAATTAAATTAAATTAAATTAAATTAAATTAAATTAAATTAAATTAAATTAAATTAAATTAAATTAAATTAAATTAAATTAAATTAAATTAAATTAAATTAAATTAAATTAAATTAAATTAAATTAAATTAAATTAAATTAAATTAAATTAAATTAAATTAAATTAAATTAAATTAAATTAAATTAAATTAAATTAAATTAAATTAAATTAAATTAAATTAAATTAAATTAAATTAAATTAAATTAAATTAAATTAAATTAAATTAAATTAAATTAAATTAAATTAAATTAAATTAAATTAAATTAAATTAAATTAAATTAAATTAAATTAAATTAAATTAAATTAAATTAAATTAAATTAAATTAAATTAAATTAAATTAAATTAAATTAAATCAAATTAAATTAAATTTAATTTAATTTAATTTAATTTTTTAATTTAATTTAATTTAATTTAATTTAATTTAATTTAATTTAATTTAATTTAATTTAATTTAATTTAATTTAATTTAATTTAATTTAATTTAATTTAATTTAATTTAATTTAATTTAATTTAATTTAATTTAATTTAATTTAATTTAATTTAATTTAATTTAATTTAATTTAATTTAATTTAATTTAATTTAATTTAATTTAATTTAATTTAATTTAATTTAATTTAATTTAATTTAATTTAATTTAATTTAATTTAATTTAATTTAATTTAATTTAATTTAATTTAATTTAATTTAATTTAATTTAATTTAATTTAATTTAATTTAATTTAATTTAATTTAATTTAATTTAATTTAATTTGATTTAATATAATTTAATTTAAATGTAAACAAACTAAATCAATCTACATTAAATTAAAATCTCATTTCATTTTCAAATTCTTTATTAGTTTAATTTACAAATACTAAGGCTGTGGAATCGGAGCCGGAGTTGGAGCCGGGGTCGTAGAAATTTTGCTCGACTCCGACACCGGTGAAACAAACTTTGAAAAACACTTCCTATCCTATCCTATCGAACAACGAAAAACGAAGTAATGGATTTCAGGCCATTTAAAGTGTATTTATACGGGTGAAATTTCACGGTGATATAAAAAGTAGGTTTTACTAGAATATGGACTGAATTGATCAATTGTATTGACCATTTTTAACATATTTAAATATCGATTTTTGACCATATATGTACTCTTGATAAAGGTAAAATGTTAAGGCAATATAGCAGTAGAACCTAACGTTCCAAATTTTTTGGCAGGCATGTTGAGTTCGAAGATGGGTCATACCGCACAATTTTGTGCGGTATGACCCTACATATAAACCCATCATCCGATTTGTTTTAAGAAGTTTTTCCCAGTCTAAAATTTTCATAATATTTGTCAAAATTTTAATTTAGAGTTATTTGAGATCCATAAATAAATGCGTAAATTTACAGTCGGTCCAGATTTTGTATATGGAGATAATTACTTGAGAAACCCGATGTCCTGGAAAGCGGTAATTTTAAATTGAACCTCTGCCAACGTGCCATCTGAGCCGGTCTTTTGAGAGAATGTTTGTTTCATCAAAGCCACTCGAAATTCCTAACATTAAATTAATGGCCTTAATGTCCATAACTGATAGACCATTTATAAATCGATGTTTCGCCATTTTATTTCTATAGAAACAATATTCGTAACTGTCCAGCGATTTCTGCCATCTGTTGTATGGTAGTGGTTATTTAAAATTCCGCCCGTCCTAATTTTTGGCAGTTTATGTTTGTTTTCTATATCCGACACATTACATTTCTTAACATCTAAACTTTCTATCTGATTAGCCCGACATTTTGATTTTTGTGTATTTTTCTTTTTTATATAGATTTATTTTTTATAAAATGCTTATATAGATTAATACCAAAATTTTACTTCTTAAACTTCTGGAAGCCTAATTATTTTTTGAAATTTTTTGTTTTTATAAATACATATTCTGGAGATTGTTGTTATCTATCCATGTTTTGATGCGGTCTCTATATAGTCTTGTGTCGTATTTTAATTTATTGGCCTAACATTAAAATATAGAATTCTTTACATCCCTAAAATGCTGAGATTTGTCGTCGAGTCGTATAAAAATTTAAACTTATGGTTCTTTAGGACATATAAACACATATGGCAATATAGAATGCTTATATCGGTCTATTTTTGGAACACTACACCCTCAAAAAAAATCGCTGCTTTAACATATGTTCCAAACATATTTTGCAGGAAGCACATATATTATTGCATACTGCCGAAACATTAATATGTTTGTTTTATGTGAACATATTATATGTTTGGAAGCATTTTGAGCCAAAAATATTATATGCTTGGAAGAATTTTTCCCAAACACGATTGTGCTCATTCCCTAACATACTCGTAATTTTCACTTCCACGAAATTTTTTAGTTATTGGCACCTTTTTCTGTAATACAAATAATGTTGAAGAAATTATTCACTTTTATAAATTTTTTAAATTTTACCTTTCGCCTGCACGGAGAATCGAACCGAGGACCATACAGTTTGTAAGTCAACACACTATCCACTGGGCTACGTAGCTGTTATAGTCACCAGTAGATAATTATCGTTTTAAGTTACATTTATATAGCATAGTTTGCAGCGCCCACGAGCCCATGCAAACATAACATTATTTAACAGAAACATACATTTGTTTGCCACGTGGAGCAGTGGTTAGCATGTCTGCCTTGCATACAAAGGGTCGTGGGTTCAATCCCTGCTCCGACCGAACATTTTTTTTTTTTTTTTTAATTAAAACATTTATATTTATACTATATTAAATTTTTTTAACTGAAACTTCGAAATGTGTGTTTTTAAAGATTTATAGTCAGTAACAGTGCTTGATATAAACGAAATTGACTGATTTTTGGATAAAATATTATTTTTTAATGCAAAAATAACAACTTAAAAAAAAAACTGTTTTTGTACAAAACATTAAAATTTGGAAGGAAATCAAAAACTAACAAAAGAAGAACGTGGAGTCGAGTATAAACATACATACATAATTTTATAATATAAACATAAATTGATTTAGGAGTGAACATTTTTTTACTAGCATTTAACACCATCGCTCTAAAATTCCTTTTATTTTTCTTTAATAATTCATTTTAAAGAAAATAAACTTTTTAAATTGTTTTAGCTGTAAAACTCGAACTTAATGCACGCTTTTATATTTGATGGTGTCCGTCAACTCCTCGTGGACTACTTTTTAATAAAGAGGAACTAAAGTTTGTTTTTTACATTTTACTGTGTAATTTTTCACTATTTCCTCCTTATTTCATTTTACTGTCCCAACTCTAAAAAGAGTATAGTGCCCTTTCGTTATTTTTATGAAGATCCCTGATTTATTTTAACGAAAAATTGTGCCCATAATGCCAAAATGATAAACAAAACACATGTTCACACATGCATAAAATGCTGCTCTCAAGGCGAAAACATATGCAGTTTGTTTTTCAAATGTCTATTCTCTTGGTTCCGAATGTCTATTCTCTTTATTCAAATTAAATAATATTTAGACTTAAGCATATCAAATTTTTAGCCTTATCATAAAACAGTTTTCCGAAACAACATACAAGCGGTTTTACAGAAATTGTTCTTTTTTCATTCTCTCGCTTTGTTGTGTTGATATCTTTCGTCAACCCTCCCGGTTTCCATCTCTATTTCTTTTTCTATACTCTCTTTTTGTCGCTCTCTGAATAAAATATCACAACATATATATGTTTACTCGAAATTTGTTAATTTATGTATGTTTACATTCACACATATTATTTTTATGAAACATTCATGCCCCAAACATAATATATTCTAACATATTAACATAGATGTCCCAAACATTTAGTGTTGGTTTAGGAACATTACCTGTTCGCACTTAAATATATTGTGGTTTAAAATCGTGCCCGAAACACATTTTGTTTATATCGGAACATATGAAAAACATATTTTTCTAACAGTGTACATCTTAAAATTACAATTGGAATACTGTTAAAATGAGATTTAGGTACACCACCTGGAGTCGACTCCGGAGTCGGAGTCGAGTTTAATAAGAAATGCTGGAGTCGGAGACGAGCAAAATTGACTCGACTCCACAGCCCTGACAAATATTACAACAAATGTGACTCAGACTGACGTTATAAACTAACCCCCATTTTCATGAAGTTCTGTTAGTGCTACGTTAGCTAACGAACTTTGAAACCGTGATATCTATCTGCGTATATATATAAAAGATAAATTTTCTTTGTGTGTATATATATTTAAGACGCCAATTGGTTATTTCCATTCTTTTACTTGCAGCATACTCTGTATGTCTCTTTTCCTAAACACATATATGTTTATAGGTTATTTCTAAATTGATATATGTTTGCATCCAAGCATATTATATTTAACAACATTTTATGTCCCAAACATGATATGTTCTAACATATTAACATATATGTCCCAAACATGTTATGCTAGTTTATGGACATTATATGATTGCACTTAAAAATATTGTGTTAAAAAATTTGACTCCCAAACATATAATTTTTACACCCAAACATATGAATAACAGTCTTTTTCGCCCGTGTAGTGTCAACTTGTTTGGCACTGGCGAACTTTTGATCAGAAGGCAATACGAAGACAAGAACATCAATTGTGAAATCTAGATTCGAGTTGCTGATTGCTACGGCTGAGTTGGTGCAGATAATATGTTGGAGAATGTGGGTAGTAAATTACAAAGTTTGAATTTTGTTCAATACTGGACAGTACTGTTTTAGTAGTGCTACAGTTCCATGAGTTGTGTTTTGCCTTAAAATCTCCAAACAACATAAAATCTTCAGTATTCGAAGTAAGCCGGCGAATATTTCTTCCAAACCGTATCTGGGAAAGTACGCCACAGTTACAAAGAGAGTGCGATTATTGATTGTAATTTCAGCCGAAACACATTCTATATGCGTAAAAACCGAAGGTAAAATTCTATGTTTAATGCATTGACCAATAATTAACGTCACACACCACCACCTCTGGAATTCAAGCGATCATTAGGGTAAATAAAATAATTTTTGTGGTAAATTTTATGAAAATTTTATGTAGTAATTTTATGAATAAAAAGGCAATTGTTTTTTTTTTCACTTTCGAGAACAAATTCCAGTTACTTTTGACAGGATAATTTGATTAAATTAAAAATAAACAAAAAAATAATTTAATTCATTAGACTTGTTTATCAACTTCATGGGGCCACTTTTTATACCCTAAACCACATAGTGGTCAGGGTATAATAAGTTTGATCGGCCAAAAAATGTGCCTACCAGAAATATTGATTTTAGACCCCATAAAATATGTACCGATCGACTCAGAACCATCTCCTGAGTCGATCTAGCGCTTGGTGTCCGTCCGTCCGTCTGTCCATGTATTTGTTGTTCACAGGATTCCGGTCGCAATTATTAACCGATTTGAATGAAATTTGGTACAGGGTGTTTTTTGGGCACAAGGACGAACGCTATTTGGAAGAAATCGGATCAAATTTAGATATAGCTCTCATATATATCGCCCGATTTCGACAAATGGAGTCATCAAATTTTGCAAAAGTCTGCAAAATTTCATCGAAATCGGTTCAGATTTAGATATAGCTCCCATATATATGTATCGCCCGATTTTCCCAAATTTGGCCATAAAAACCTTATTTATTAAGCGATCTTACTCAAACTTGGCTTACTCTAATCTTTTATGGTACTGACAATATGTGCCAAAAACAATCGATTTAGATATAGCTCCCATATATATGTATCGTCCGATTTTGCCAAATTTGGCCTTAAAACCCTTATTTATCAACCGATAGTGCTCAAAGTTGGCTAAATATAATCTTCTATACCTTTAACTGTATGTGCGTAATTTCATCGAAATCGGTTCAGATTTAGATATAGCTCCCATATATATGTATCGTCCGATTTTGCCAAATTTGGCCGTAAAACCCTTATTTATCAACCGATCGTAACCAAGGTTGGCTAAATTTAATCTTCTATAGCACTAACTGTATGTGCAAAATTTCATCGAAATCGATTCAAATTTAGATATAGCTCCCATATATATGTATCGCCCGATTTTGAAAAATTTGCCCCCAATAACCTTTTTTTTTTGACCATAGGGGCTTCATTTATTAACTGATCGTACTCAAATTTTACACAAAGTGACCTTCTGTGGTATCAATCATACCTGCAAAATATTATACAAATTGGTTCATATTTAGATATAGGTCCCATATCTATGCATCGCTCGATTTTATCATATTTGGCCATAATACTCTTATTTATTAACCTATGTTATTCAAATTTAAAATTTTGATGTACTAGTATTTAGACTTACATGTAGCTCTTACATAAATCTATTGCCCTATTTGCAGAAATTTGGATTTATTACCCACAACTAATTGACCGATTTCCTCTTTTTTAACAATGGACTCAATATTAGTGGCATACTAACTCTTATGGTGCAAAATAAACTATAGCTCTTAATATTAGACATTTCTGCTAAAGACACCCATAAACATGTACCTCCCTTTATGTTCTCCAAAACCTATACCAATGATACCCCACAAATGCTTATGTTTACTAATTCAGTAAGGGTGGTTTAGGGTATGATATAGTCGGCCCTGCCCGACTTTCTACTTTACTCACTTGTTTTTTAAAGTAATTTAATTTTTGCTTCCGCTTAGTCATTTTTCGTTTTTCTATTACCATATTGCACTTTTGTCGAGTGTCTTCAATAGATTTGCATCTGTTTATCAAATATAAGACGAAGGTATACCCGACCACAAGTTTCATGATAATAGTTATACTTGCATACAAATATGCCATTATTTCCATGAAGATACCAACGTTAAGGACGCGTAAGAAATAAGAAAAATTCCAACTACGATATTAAAAATCTCACTACTAGTGCCATACTACCAATAATGGCATCATCATCAGGAGCTTGGAGGCTTACTATAACCGTTTTGCTATATCTTACCAACACTATCACACTTTGTGTCATTCTGTGTTTCATTTACATTTCTTTGCATATTTTCATTTTGTTCATTTCATAAGGAGCCTGTTTCTAGTTGTCTGTCCTAACCGATTTTGTTTATTGCTTTCTTTTCTCCCGTCTTCAGTCTGCAGAGTTTTCCACATCATTTGATTGTATAACGCAAAACCAACTGCCGGCATATAGATTTTTTTTGCCATGAATACCTGGCTAATGGCTATGTTTATAAACACAAAAGGACTTAAATGGGAGAGAATCTTTTTCTTTACATGACTTCCTTTAGTATGTGTTGGTGTAGCAAGTATGCAAGAGAATTGCGAAGTAAACCTCCTGGTGTCATTTGTGTCACTACTGTTTTCTTTTGTTGCCATCACTATGTTGACTTTTACATCCTCCCATCGCTATTTACCCGAATAGACACATACAACTGCTATCGTAGTGGTGGTGTAAAAGGACATTGTTGTTTCCTTTTGTCACAAAGTGTAGTGGCAATGTTTCCATTTGTTTTACCATCATGATTTTGCGTACCGAGTTGCGATGTGAGTTTATGCAAATATGTGCTCTGTGTGAGGTGGGGGAAAATGCCATCTTATCTTGGCAGACATCGTTGTGTGATATGTCTGCTTCAACATTTTCTTTCAGCCTCCCTCATACATTGTTGAAACTCATTCCGTGTGCCTTTGGCTATGTCTTGTAAGCTGTAGTGAGATGGTGTCACTTTCCAACTTGTTTTTCGTTTTTTTTTCTTCTCAATATTCTTGTTCTCATTTTATTTTTGTTGTTGTAAGTACTCAGAAGAGATGAAGTAGAATACAACTTTCTTTTTATATGCTTAAGAGAGAAAGAGAAAGTTATTTCATTGTTTTCTAAAAAAAAAAATAATATTTAATAACTTCAATGAAATTTAATATCATAAAAATATAAGTGGCGTATAAGTGATATGAATTAAGACTAATGTGGCGAATACGTAATATTTTTAATATATTGCGTATGAACATCATGAAACCAAATAACAAATTACGTACTTTAAATAAAACTAAAAATTCGAATAACAAATTTAAATAAATTTTTATATTAGTTTATTTTTATACCCACCACCATAAAATGGTGACGGGGGTATAATAAGTTTGTCATTCCGTTTGTAACACATCGAAATATCGATTTCCGACTATATAAAGTATATATATTCTTGATCAGGGAGAAATTCTAAGACGATATAAGCATGTCCGTCTGTCCGTCTGTCTGTCTGTCTGTCTGTTGTAATCACGCTACATCCTTCAATAATGGCGCTATCGTCCCGAAATTTGGCACAGATTAGTTTTTTGTTTGCAGGCAGCTCAAGTTCGAAGATGGGCTATATCGGTCCAAGTTTTGATATAGTCCCCATATAAACCGACCTCCCGATTTGAGGTCTTGGGCCTATAAAAACCGTAGTTTTTATCAGATTTGCTTGAAATTGGAAATCCAGAGGTATTTTCGGACCATAAAGAGGTGTGTCGAAAATGGTCCGTATCGGTCCATGTTTTGGTATAGCCCCCATATAGACCGATCTCCCGAGTTTGCTTCTTAGGCGTCTAGAAACAGTATTTTCTACCCGATTTGTCTGAAATTGAAAATCTAGAGGTATTTTAGGACCATAAGGAGGTGTGTCGAAAATTGTCAGTATCGGTCCATGTTTTGATATAGCCCCCATATAGACCGATCTCCCGAGTTTGCTTCTTGGGCGTCTAGAATCCATATTTACCATCCGATTTGTCTGAAATTGGAAATCTAGAGGTATTGTGGGACTATAAAGAGGTGTGTCGAAAATGGTCCGAATCGGTCCATGTTTTGGTATAGACCCCATATAGACCGATCTCCCGATTTTGCTTTTTACGCGTCTAGAAACAGTATTTTCTATCCGATTTGTATGAAATTGAAAATCTAGAGGTATTTTGGGACCATAAAGAGGTGTGTCGAAAATGGTGTCCATTGGTCCGTGTTTTGATATAGCCCCCATATAAACCAACCTCCCGATTTGGAGTCTTGGGCCTATAAAACCCGTAGTTTTTACCCAATTTGCCTGAAATTAGAAATATAGAGGTATTAGAGGACCATAAATAGGTGTGCCGAAAATGGTACCCATCGGTCCATGTTTTGATATAGCCCCCATATAGACCGATCTCCCGATTTTGCTTCTTAGGCGTCTAGAAACAGTATTTTCTACCCGATTTGTCTGAAATTGAAAATCTAAAGGTATTTTAGGACCATAAGGAGGTGTGTCGAAAATGGTCCGTATCGGTCCATGTTTTGGTACAGCCCCCATATAGACCGATATCCCGATTTTGCTTCTAGGGCTTCTAGAAACTATATTTACCATCCGATTTGCCTGAAATTGGAAATCTAGAGGTATTTGAGGACGATAAAAAGGTGTACCGAAAATGGTGCTCATCGGTCCATGTTTTGATATAGCCCATATAGAGACTGATATCCCGATTTTGCTTCTTGGGCTTCTAGAAACTATATTTTCTATCCGATTTTCCTGAAATTGAAAATCTAGAGTTCTTTTGGGACCATAAAAAGGTGTGCCGAAAATATATGCCGAAAAGGTGTGCCGAAAAAGGTGCCCATTTTTTGGTATAGCCCCCATATAGACTGATCTCTCGATTTTTACTTCTTGGGCGTCTAGAAACTATATTTTCTAGCCGATTTGTTTGAAATTGAAAATCTGGAGGTATTTTAAGATCACAAATATGTGAGTAGCAAATGGTGCATATGGTCCATGTTTTGGTGTAGCCCCCATATACACCGATCTCCCGGCTTTATTTCATGGGCTTCTAGAATCCGTAGTTTTTATCCGATTTGCTGGAAATTAGTAATCTATAATGAAATTTTAGACAAACGAAATTTCCTTTTCTTATAAAGTATTTTCGTTTATTCAACTATTGTCTCTAAAATTTGTGTCAAAAGAAAACTTTGCTTGTCTAAAATTACGTATCTAAAAAAAGAAAACACTTCTAGGGTATAGCAGGCGCACTGATCATGAAAATTGCTTCAAACTGAAAGTAAAATTTCCAGATTTTACTCATCGTATTTAAATAATGGCGGAAAAAATCTACATATTTAAAATTTTAAATCGAGGCGTAATTTCATCATATACACGATATGTTTATAATTTCTCTAAAACTCAAACAAAATTGGTTTTCATAAATCCAGAATCTGATCTGGTCTTCATAGGTAGAATCTTTAAAGGTTGTCTTCGGGAACTGACTTGCTTAGGAGAAGATTTGACATCAAACCCCCTACAATTCTATATATTATGAAGTAACCCATTACGACGAAGAGTTTTCAAAGTAAACTATCATATTTGGTTCATGGTGGTGGGTATTTAAAATTCGGCCCGGCCGAATTTACTGCTTTATATACTTGTTTTTATAAATCAATTATAAAAATTTGAATGAATTTTAGCATTTTCACTTCAAATGAAGCATTTTTCAAATCAAATGATTTTTTTTAACATTTAAGGTTTTTGTACAATACATTTACATTTGACCCAGGTTTTCATCGAATTTGTATTCTAGATCATGAATGTAAAAATGCTATAAATATTAATTGTAGTAGAAATAAGTCCATTATTTTTCCAGTGTCAATATTCCGAAACAAAATTTCGATTTTTCGGCTATTTCAAAATTTTGAAACGTTGTCTTTTCGAGTTTACAACTTCTTGAAATTTTAGAAAAGTTGATTTTTTTTCAAATCATGAAAAAGTTCCGTTTTCGTCGTTACCACTTTTTTGAAAAGTTGGAAAAATCAACTTTCCTATTTTCTTCAAAATTTGCGTATTTTTAAAATGTTTAATTAAACCTGACAAGTTTACACTTTCATATTTCCGGTACGTTTATACATATGTATCCCTTTTAAAATAAATTATATCATCTACAGATACTCTCAAAGTTCCCATAGAAAAGTCGACTTTTAAAACTTCCGACTTTTTCAAAATTTTAAAAATCGACTTCGAATTTTTAAAAATTTTGAGTTGCAGTTAACCTGATAACTCTCTCATTTTCTTCGCACGACTATACATATACTGAGAAAAATATTAACCTTATGTGAAAGATTATACAATTTAAAGTTTAGTACATGCAATTTACACAATAATCAGTACAAATTTCCTTAAAATTATGAAATTTTAATTTAAAAAAAAATAATTAAAATAAAGTTGATAATATTTGGTTAAATTTTTGTTTTTCGTTTAATTTGGACCATAAAGGAAACTTGCTTTCTTCCGTTAAAGTCATATGTCTTTGAATAAAGGAAAACGTTTCTTAAAGTAAAGAAAATAAATTTTATTTAAAGAAATTTTCTTTAAATCACCTGATTTGTTTAATCTTTAGATTTAAGATAAATACGCTTTAAATATACACAGAAAAAATTTCACGAAATTTTTTTAAATTAAATTCTTAATTAAGTTTTAAAAAATATTCAATTAAAAATTTAATTGAGTCAACAAATTTTTTAATTGAAACAAAAATCAGTCACAAAAATTAATAGTATCAATTAATTTTTTAATTGACTTTCAATTAATTTTTTAATTCGTACTATCATTTCTGTGATTAAAGACATTTCAATTAAAAATTAATTGGATCAATTAATTTCGTGATTGAAATAGAAAACAATTTTTTTGTGTGTAGGCTGAGACCTATTACGAGCATTTTCGCCTTTTGCGTTTGGCCAACATCAAAAGTCGATTAGTCGGTTTCCCGAAATATCAAACGTTAAATAATCGTCGAAACCCAAATTTAAAGAAGAATTGTGTCTTAAAAGTATCCTTACTTGAATTCTCCGCTTCTGTGGTTCGGAATCAATACCGAAATTGTTAATGTGGAGATAAAATCTTTGGAACCGGGCATGCTTTTTTTCGTTGCCTATTCTAATAATATTTTATATGACATATATGAATAGGAACCGAAAGTAATAATCGATTATAACTTGTTATACCCTCCACCATAGGATGGGGGGTATATTAACTTTGTCATTCCGTTTGTAACACATCGAAATTTTGCTCTAAGACCCCATAAGTATCGTGGTGAAATTCTAATTCGATCTAAGCATGTCTGTCCGTCCGTCACGCTAACTTCCGAACGAAACAAGCTATCGACTTGAAACTAGGCACGTATAGCCCCCATATAAACCGACGATCAGATTTGGCTTGCAGAGCCTCTTGGAGGAGCAAAATTCATCCGATCCGGTTGAATTTGGGTACATGGTGTTAGTATATGGTCTCTAACAACCATGCAAAAATTGGTCCACATCGGTCCATAATTATATATAGCCCCCATATAAACCGATCCCCCGATTTGGCTTGCGAGGCCTCTAAGAGAAGCAAATTTCATCCTATTCCTGCAGAAATTTGGTACATGGTGTTAGTATATGGTCTCTAACAACCATGCAAAAATTGGTCCACATCGCTCCATAATTATATATAGCCCCCATATAAACCGATCCCCCGATTTGGCTTGCGAGGCCTCTAAGAGAAACAAATTTCATCCGATCCGGCTGAAATTTGGTACATGGTGTTGGTATATGGTCTCTAAAACCGTGCAAAAATTGGTCCACATCGGTCCATAATTATATATAGCGCCCATATAACCGATCCCCAGATTTGACCTTCGGAGCCCCTTAGAAGAGCAAAGTTCATCCGATCCAGATGAAATTTGGTATATGGTGTTAGTATATGGTCTCTAACAACCATGCAAAAATTGGTCCATACCGCACCCAGAGAAGGAATATGATCACCTCAAACATGTTTTAAGGGCAAAATGTTATTTTTGGGTGGTGACCATGTAACATGGTTTTCGCAACCATGTTATTTGCTCGGAAATCATGTATCTGATTTCGGCAAGCAGGTTATATTTGACGGGAAAATAACATTTTAGTGACAAACATGTTACATGGTCACCGTACAAAAATAACATTTTGCTCTTGAAATATGTTTGAGGTGATCATATTCCTTCTCTGCGTGCGGTCTTATTTATATGTAACCCCTATTTAAACCGATCCCCACAAAAGACCTCCGGAGCTCTTAGAGGAGCAACATTCATCCGATCCAGATGAAATTTGGTACATTACGCTAGTATATGGCCGCTAACAACCATGCCAAAATTGGTCCATATCGGTCTATAGGTATATACGGCCGATCCCCAAAAATAATCTACCAAAATTTTATTTCTATAGAAAATTTTGTCAAAATTTTATTACTATACAAAATTTTGTCAATATTTTATTACTATACAAAATTTTGTCAATATTTTATTTCTATAGAAAATTTTGTCAAAATTTTAGTCCTATACGAAATTTTGTCAAGATTTGATTTCTATAGAAAATTTTGTCAAAATTTTGTTTCTATAGAAATTTTTTTTAAAATTTTATTAGTATAGAAAATGTTGTCAAAATTTTATTTCTGTTGAAAATTTTGTCAAAATTGTATTTCTATGGAAAATTTTGTCACACTGAATTATATACGTATTTAATCGGCCTTTTTTTGTTTAATATATACCCCCCTATGGACTAACTTACAATTGAGAAGAGGGTGTTTTAAGATACCTTGCTATCGGCAAGTGTTACCGCAACCCATGTTATTCGATTGTGGATGACAGTGTTTAGTACAAGTTTCTATGCAAACCATTGCGGAGGGTACATAAGATTCGGCCTGGGCAAACTTACGGCCGTATATACTTGTTTTTATTTATTTCATTTAAACTGAATATCAAAATAGAAGTGCATTTTAAAAATATTTAGCAGACCGATTTTTTTACTAAAACTAACATATGAGTTTATTATAGTTATTTCATTGTTTTCTGAAAAACTGTAAAATTTAAATGCGTCAATGAAATTTAGTCATCATATTTATACATATAAGTTCTATGTATTAAGACCAATGTGGCGAATACGTAATATATTTTTAATATAATGCGTATACCCATTATGAAACTTAATATGAATTTATGGATTATTTTGAATTTAATTAAACGTTAAAAAATAAATTAAATCAAAAATATAAATATTTAATGATGCATAAATAAATCCAATAGATAGGCTAACACCATCCGCGGGATGGCGTTAGGGAGAGGATATTGTGTACTAAAAAGGCGTTTCCGTCTTTTTTGTAATTCAACAATTATTCTATATATTTTCCTACATCACAAAAGAAATTGTCTATATTTTCCTAATCACAAAAATTTAAGTTCCTTTTTAGCCTTTTTATTTTATTTTTTTTTTCTCTTCAAAAAGGAAATTAAATACCAATCTTGTTTATTTATACCCATCTTACTTGGGGTATAAGAAAATATATTTTTTCCTCCAATTCCCGCAGTTTTTCCTTATTATTTTCTTTTCATTATTGACTCTGGTAAAACGTCATATCAAACAAGATATTTCCCATTATTGAATTTATTTTTTTTTTGCTCATCATTGTCTTTGGCTACTTTGGCCATACCTACCACGATGACCACCATGTCCATACTCCAACTTACTTAAATATAATAGTACCTACTGCTTCAATTTCATTTAATTCATTTCATTTTCAACCCGCACATTGGCAGAACAGATGACGACATTTGTAATGTCATTATGAAATGAACGTTTCATAATATTGGGAGCAATGATAGCTCTCGGGCTGTACAGGGATCTCAGTAAGGACTTATATACTGGCACATTCAGCATACATACATAAGTTCATATTCAATATAAACTACTGATTAATTAAAAGATAACATTCATTGGTTGAGTTCAGTTCAGTTCAGGAAGACCATGTGAATGTGAATGAATTTTGTAAAATCTATACAGCTCATTTCTTGTTTAAAAACAAAAAACCATAATGAAACGTTCATTATATGACCAAAACGATTATTTTTATTTTCTCCTTGTGTATGTGTTTGGGTGGATGTACAATGTTTGTTCAATTGATTATATTTCATATATATAAAGTTTCCTACAGGAAATATTATTTAATTAGGGTCAGGTGGTTACTCATCAATTTTTATAATCAAAATAACCATTATGTATGACCTGGGAAATCCAATTACTATGAATTATGGCATATAATTTTAATAGCCCATCATAATTATCGGCAGCATGTAACAAGACTTACAATCTAATATAGTAAATAGTATTCGGATTTTACATTTTATTTTTTGAAATGTTTATAATCTATTTGGAATGTTCGAGTGGAAATATTACATAGAAAAATATGTATGTCGCAATTTATAGTAAGTTTTGTACTACAGTATACTTACAAAATATTGCTTGTATAGAAAATTTTGGGTCTGTATTTTTTTTTTAATTTGTACTTATAGAAAATTCTGTCAAAAATTTTGCGTCTAAAGAAAATTTTGTTTAAATTGTTGTGTCTGAGAAAATTTTGTCAAATTTTTGTGTTGTAAATTCTTTTTTTTTTTGTAAATTTTTTTTTGTCTAAAAAATTTTTTGTCTGTAAACAATTTTGTCAAATTTTTGTGTCTACAAAAAATTTGTCAAAACTTTGTGTCTATAAAGAAAATTTGTCAAAATTGTGTGCCTATAGAAAATTTTGTTAAAATTTTTGTGTATATAGAAAATTTTCTCAAATTTTTGTGCTATAGAAAATTTTGTTAAAACTTTTGTGTCTATAGAAAATTTTGTTAAAACTTTTGTGTCTATAGAAAATTTTGTCAAAATTTAGTCTGTATAGAAAATTTTTAAAAATGTTGAGTCTATAGAAAATTTCGTCAAAATTTTGCGTCTATCGAAAATTTTGTCAACATTTTGTGTCTATAAAAAAATTTTATCATAAATTTGTGTCTATAGAGAATTTTTTCAAATTTTTGTGTCTAGAACATTTTGTCAAAATTTTGTTTCTATAGACAATTTTGTCAAATTTTTGTGCTTATAGAAAATTTTATCAAAAATTGGTGTCTATAAAAAATTTCGTCAAAATTTTGTGTCTATAGAAAATTTTGTCCACTTTTTAGGTTTATAGAAAATTTTGTCTAAATTTTGCGTCTATCGAAAAATTTGTCAAAATTTTGCGTCTATCGAAAAATTTGTCAAAATTTTGTGCCTATAAAAATTTTGCTAATATTTTTGTGTCTATAGAAAACTTTGTGTCTATAGAAAATTTTGTGTCTATTTTGTGTCTTCTCAAATTTTGTGCTATAGAAAATTTTGTTAAAACTTTTGTGTCTATAGAAAATTTTGTTTAAACTTTTGTGTCTATAGAAAATTTTGTCAAAATTTTGTGTGTATAGAAAATTTTTAAAAATGTTGTGTCTATAGAAAATTTCGTCAAAATTTTGCGTCTATCGAAAATTTTGTCAACATTTTGTGTCTATAAGAAAATTTTATCAAAAATTTGTGTCTATAGAGAATTTTGTCAAATTTTTGTGTCTAGAACATTTTGTCAAAATTTTGTCAACATTTTTTGTCTATAAGAAAATCTTATCAAAAATTTGTGTCTATAGAAATATTTGTAAAAATTTTGTGTCTATAGAAAATTTCGTCAAAATTTTGCGTCTATCGAAAATTTTGTCAACATTTTGTGTCTATAAGAAAATTTTATCAAAAATTTGTGTCTATAGAGAATTTTGTCAAATTTTTGTGTCTAGAACATTTTGTCAAAATTTTGTCAACATTTTTTGTCTATAAGAAAATCTTATCAAAAATTTGTGTCTATAGAAATATTTGTCAAAATTTTGTCTCTATAGAAAATTTTGTCAAATTTTTGTGCCTATAGAAAATTTTCTCAAAATTTTGTGTCTATAGAAAATTTCGTAAAAATTTTGCGTCTATCGAAAAATTTGTTAAAATTTTGTCAACATTTTTTGTCTATAAGAAAATCTTATCAAAAATTTGTGTCTATAGAAATATTTGTCAAAATTTTGTGTCTATAGAAAATTTTGCCAATTTTTTGTGTCTATAGAAAATTTTCTCAAAATTTTGTGTCTATAGAAAATTTTGTCAAATTTTTGTGTCTATAGAAAATTTTCTCAAAATTTTGTGTCTATAGAAAATTTCGTCAAAATTTTGCGTATATCGAAAAATTTGTCAAAATTTGGTCAACATTTTGTGTCTATAAGAAAATCTTATCAAAAATTTGTGTCTATCGAAATATTTATCAAAATTTTGTGTCTATAGAAAATTTTATAAAATTTTTGTGTCTATAGAAAATTACAGAAATTTTTGTCAAATTTTTGTGCCTATAGACAATTTTCTCAAAATGTTGTGTCTATAGAAAATTTCGTCAAAATTGTTCGTCTATCGAAAAATGTGTCAAAATGTTGTGTCTATAGAAAATTTTGTCCACTTTTTGGATTTATAGAAAATTTTTTCAAATTTGTGTGTCTATAATTTTGTCTTATTTGCGTCTATCGAAAAATTTGTTAACATTTTATGCCTATAAAAAAATTTGTTAAAATTGCTGTCAACTATAGAAAATACTGTCAAAATTTTGCGTCTATCGAAAAATTTGTCAAAATTTTGTGTCTATTGAAAATTTTGTCCACTTTTTGGGTTTATAGAAAATTTTGTGAAATTTTTGTGTCTATAATTTGTCTCAATTTTGCTTCTATCGAAAAATTTGTCAACATTTTATGCCTATAGAAAACGTTCTCAAAATTTTGTGTCTATAGAAAATTTCGTCAAAATTTTGCTTCTATCGAAAAATTTGTTAACATTTTGTCAACATTTTTTGTCTATAAGAAAATCTTATCAAAAATTTGTGTCTATAGAAATATTTGTTAAAATTTTGAGTCTATAGAAATATTTGTTAAAATTTTGTGTCTATAGAAAATTTTGTCAAAATTTTGTGCCTAAAGAAAATTTTCTCAAAATTTTGTGTCTATAGAAAATTTCGTCAAAATTTTGCGTCTATCGAAAAATTTGTTAAAATTTTGTCAACATTTTTTGTCTATAAGAAAATCTTATCAAAAATTTGTGTCTATAGAAATATTTGTCAAAATTTTGTGTCTATAGAAAATTTTGTCAATTTTTTGTGTCTATAGAAAATTTTCTCAAAATTTTATGTCTATAGAAAATTTTGTCAAATTTTTGTGTCGATAGAAAATTTTCTCAAAATTTTGTGTCTATAGAAAATTTTGTCAATTTTTTGTGTCTATAGAAAATTTTCTCAAAATTTTGTGTCCATAGAAAATTTTGTCAAATTTTTGTGTCTATAGAAAATTTTCTCAAAATTTTGTGTCTATAGAAAATTTCGTCAAAATTTTGCGTATATCGAAAAATTTGTCAATATTTGGTCAAAATTTTGTGTCTATAAGAAAATCTTATCAAAAATTTGTGTCTATCGAAATATTTATCAAAATTTTGTGTCTATAGAAAATTTTGTAAAATTTTTGTGTCTATAGAAAATTACAGAAATTTTTGTCAAATTTTTGTGCCTATAGAAAATTTTCTCAAAATGTCGTCAAAATTGTTCGTCTATCGAAAAATGTGTCAAAATGTTGTGTCTATAGAAAATTTTGTCCACTTTTTGGATTTATAGAAAATTTTGTCAAATTTGTGTGTCTATAATTTTGTCTTAATTTGCGTCTATCGAAAAATTTGTTAACATTTTATGCCTATAAAAAATTTTGTTAAAATTGCTGTCAACTATAGAAAATATTGTCAAAATTTTGCACCTATCGAAAAATTTGTCAAAATTTTGTGCCTATAGAAATTTTTGTTAAAACTTTTGTGTCTATAGATTTTTTTTTTTTTCAAAATGATGTGTGTCTACAGAAATTTTGTGTCTATAGAAAATTTTGTCAAAATTTTGCGTCTGTAGAAATTTTTGCCAAAATGTTGTGTCTATAGAAAATTTTGTCCACTTTTTGGGTTTATAGAAAATTTTGTGTCTATAAAAATTTTGTCAAAATTTTGCGTCTATCGAAAAATTTGTCAACATTTTATGCCTATAGAAAATTTTGTTAAAATTGCTGTCAAATTTTTGTGTCTATAGAAAATATTGTCAAAATTTTGCGTCTATCGAAAAATTTGTCAAAATTTTGTGCCTATAGAAAATGTTGTTAAAACTTTTGTGTCTACAGATTTTTTTTTTTTTCAAAATGATGTGTGTCTACAGAAATTTTCTGTCTGTAGAAAACTTTTTGGGTTTATAGAAAATTGTGTCGAAATTTGGTGTCTATAGAAAATTTTGTCAAAATTTTGCGTCTATAGAAAATTTTGTCCACTTTTTGGGTTTATAGAAAATTTTGTCAAAATTTTGTGTCTATAGAAAATTTTGTCAAAATTTTGAGTCTATAGAAAATTTCTTCAAAATTTTGCGTATATCGAAAAATTTGTCAAAATTTTGTCAACATTTTGTGTCTATAAGAAAATCTTATCAAAAATTTGCGAAAATATTTTAAAAATATTTGTGTCTATAGAAAATGTTGTCCACTTTTTGGGTTTATAGAAATTTTTGTCAAAATTTTTTGTCTATATAAAATTTTGTCAATAATTTGCGTCTATAGAAAATGTTGTCAACATTTTGTGTCTATAGAAAATTTTGTCAAAAATTTGTGGCATAGAAAATTTTTTCAAAATTTCGCGCCTGTAGAAAATTTTGTCAAAAATTTTGTGTCTATAGAAAATTTTGTCAAATTTTTGTGTCTATAGAAAATTTTGTTTCTATTGAAAATTTTGTCAAATTTTTGCCAAATTTTTGTGTCTATAGAAAATTTTGTTTCTATATAGAAAATTTTGTCAAATTTTTGACCAAAATTTTTCCAAATTTTTGACCAAATTTTCTATTGACACAAATTTGTGTCTGTAGAAAATTTTGTCACATTTTGTGTCTATAGAATTTTGCGTCAATTGAAAAATTAGACAAATTTTTGTGTCTACGGAAAATTTTGTCAAAATTTTCTGTCTATTTTGCTATAATCTAAATTCTAAATTATTCGTAGTTTAGTTGGCATGTAGGTGGCGTATACATACTTGAATAAATATTAAGATAAAGTATGCGCAACAATAGACCTCGCTTGTTGATTGGATGAAAATCTATTGTCATGGGGCTTGTTTGAATTAAAATGAAAGAGCAAGATCCAGAAGTGAGGCAATATAAGTTAATTTAGTTTTGCTTTTTTATTACATTTTTTTTTTTGTTAAAATCTGTTTAACTGTAAACCTGTTTTCCTCATTTTATAATCCCTCAAAGCAGTAGTAATATGAATATATATAAAAAAATCTTGTTTGTTTATCATCGCGTTATTAAATGATCCAATTAATTTTTAACTGAAATTTCTTCTCTATCAGTCACCGGCAACAATTACAAAACTATTTATTGCAATTAAAAATTTAATTGATTCAATTATTATTATCATGATATAAAAAAAAATCTTCCAGTTCTATCGTATATTGGATAGAACTTGAACTTAATAATAAAAAAAAAACAGAAATAAATATGATTTATATTTTCTATGCAACAATTATACATTGTGTTATTTAACATATCCCATGTGCCGTATGATTGATATTAATATAAGTACCATGGGACGTATTTGTATGCTTTTATCAGAATTATAACGTATACGTTTGATACGTTGAGCCATATAAAAATGATTAAAAATCTGTTTATCTTCTTAAATTAAATGTGTTCGCAGCGAAAAAAAAATCAATAAAAAAAAACAAATTAATTCATTTCGAAAACTATAGTATTTTCACACATATACACTTCGTCTATTAATCTCAATGTCTATCATTAATTCCAATTAATTTGAACTAAACCAAATTAATGGTATATTTTATAACAAAAAGGCACGAATAATAACCAAAGCACATGTATCAAAATAATTTTTCATTAAAAAAAGTTTTTTAAGCTTACGCTATTAAACCCCCAGGGGAATGAATGTTCCTGTGAATTTATAAAATATTTAAGTATTTTCATTATTACCTCAAACCCTTATCTTTTTCCTCATTTCCTACGGTCACCATAAATACATAAACCACTTAAGAAATGGTCATTAACCAATCTCCAATAATAATTTTCCAAAAGTCTTTTGCTTGTCTTCTCTTTTGCCCTCGAATGATGTCACTTTCTCCAAAAGCTGACTATGACAAGTGCTTAAATACCAGTAGCCGAAGTCCTACCTCCTTTACCACAAAAAAAAATGCAGGCCACTTCAAGAAGAAATTAGATAAAACCGACAAACGAATACTGAAACCGTTAAAACTTAATTATGATGATTGCTATCATTTGCTAGAGAGATGACAAGCGGGCTAGGTCATGGCATTTTGTACGACCAAATTTATTGCAAAAAAATATATAAATATATATACAAGTACTGAAACACACAGGGGAATAGAGAGAGGGTCTGGTTCCGGAATATTAATAAAAATATACAGTAAGACAACAAAAAGTTCACAGCCTTTGTGGGTAGAGGGAATATTCTAGTGAAACTAGAAATGCTGTAAAAAAGAGAGTACAAAAAATACAAAAGTAATTTCAAATGAAAGATAGTAGTGTGGTTGAATATGCGGCCAATTTGTAGAAGTCCTTAGGCCAAATGCTTCATTTCATTTGCTTAGTTGGTGAAAAATAAATGATCTCAATAAGTACTAAGATGTGGCACCATCATCATCACCAAAGGCCATGGTTGAATGATTTTTAAGTAGGCCATTTCTACATTTGTTGTTTATTTATCTCTAAGGATAAAATTTATTAAATAGTTTTTTTTAATGATCGACTGTCAAAGATAACACAGACCAGAGTTTTTGCCATAAGTATTATAGTCTACAATTACCTAAGATTGATGTCTAGCTTAAAGTCTTTTATTGAGAATTATATTTTTATTGGTTATTTCAAAATTTTACTGTCAGTAAATGGAAATCTCTCCCAGCAAATCGTTTAGAAGAAACGAACCTACGAAAACTAATTTCACTCAAAATTCCCATTGTTTCACAATTAAAATTATATAACCTTGACTTCGTTTGAAATACAATTTTACCATAATTAAACATTTTTTCTATGTAGTTTTCCTTATCTTTGATTGAATCTAGAACATAATTATCTAACAGAAAGTTTTCTTTTCATGCTTTGTAGAAAATTGCATTGTTGCATGATTGTCTCCTTCCCCACGCCATTCTCTATATATGACAGTTTTTGTTATGAGCTTTAAGTAGACAAAACATTTCAATATGCTCTACTTTAAGACCATAGCCTTCTCTAATACTAGTGGTCCTTATTGCACACAATCCCAAGCATTGACCTTGTACGGTTAGTCGTCAGTGTGCCACTTTTCTTTAGATTTCAGTATCTATGAAAGCACTAGAAAACCTATATGACATTGCTCTTAAATATGTATTTGCGTTTATATAGGATGTTAATGAATGGTTATGGAAAGAGATTTTACATAAACATAGAGTGGTATTTAATTTGATTAAAAATACTTCTATAGCCTTTGTCATAAAACGGGAGTTTAAATATGTTCTCTGTTCCGTTTGTAACACATTAATAATAATTAAATAATAATTGGGGAGCCACCGTGGTGCAATGGTTAGCATGCCCGCCTTGCATACACAAGGTCGTGGGTTATATTGTATTATAAATATAGCTATACTAATATGTAGTTAAACTAAATTTAAATTAAATTAAAATTCCCAGCAAAAAAGTAGCGAAAATGGTCGGAAGTGCTGCAAAATAGGCGCAGATGCCATGAATTTAACATGGCCCAGAAAAAAAATTGGAAGTTGTTCCACAAACATTTCCGCACCCTGGAATCCCCCATCAATTTTTCCACTTCCGATGCAGTTCTTCTGGACAAGTCCACAAACAAAGTACGGAATTAGGCCGTTTTACCTAACCTAACCTAACTCTTTCAGGACCTAACCTAACCTAACTCTTTCAGGTTTGGTGGTTAGTTAACTAACCACCTGCTTTTGCTTGTATAAAACTGATTGTGTGCCACCTCAAATCAATTTTTTTAAATTCTTACATTTTTAAAGCCACTGTTAATCATTTGTTGCGAGACTTTGTCGCTAGAGTGCACTGGTTATGTTTTTATCTTTACTTAAACTTGGGGAAATCCCTTGATTTTTAACCTGTCATTTGTGATTGAAATAATAAGAAGAAGGAAGAAATATACTTAGACAAAAGTATATGCCGACAAAAAAAAAAATAAAAACAATGTATAACATAAAAAATATATTTTTTAGAAAAATATTTAATAAAAAATATTGCCGCTGGTGAGAATTAAACCAGCGTTTTTTTTTTTATTTTTGAAGTCCACAAACATTTATTTTAAACCGCATCACGGGAGCCCCTCTCGATTTTTTTTCCACTTTTGGACAAGTCTTAGAAAGTACGAAATTGTACTGTTTTAAGTGAAAATTTAAGTTTTGGACAATTAAATTTCGCAAAAAAACAATAGAAAATCGATAAAAAAAAAGTAAAAAAAAAATAATAAACAAAAATTATCCCCGCTGGGATTTTAATCTGTTCCGTTTGACTTTTTCACTTCTATGGAAGTTCTTTTGAGAAGGTTTTGCAAATCATAATAATTTTTAATTTTTTAATGGAAGAAATATATTTAGACAAAAGTATATGCCGAAAAAAAAAACAAAATAAAAAAACAATGTATAACACAAAGTTTTTTTTTTTTAGAAAATAACAAAAATTGTCGTTCGTGAGAATTAAACCAGCGTTTTTTTTTTTTTTTGCAAATTACTATAATTTTTATTTTGTTTAATGGAAAAAATATATTTAGACAAAAGTATATGCCGAATAAAAAACAAAACAATGTATAACATAAAAAATATATTTTTTAGAAAAATATTTAATAACAAAAATTGCCGCTGGTGAGAATTAAAACAGAGTTTTTTTTTTTATTTTTCAAGTCCAGAAACATTTCTTTTAAAAAGCATCACGGGAGCCCCTACCACTTTTGGACAAGTCTTAGAAAGTACGGAATTAGGCCGTTTTAAGTGAAAATTTAAGTTTTGGACAATTAAATTTCGCAAAAAACAAAAATAAAGAATCAATAAAAAAAAAATAAACAAAAAATTATCCCCGCTGGGGTTTTAATCCGTTCCGTTTGACGTAAGTTCTTTTGAGAAGGTTTTGCAAATTATAATAAATTTTAATTTTTTAATGGAAAAAATATATTTAGACAAAAGTATATGCCGAATAAAAAACAAAACAATGTATAACATAAAAAATATATTTTTTAGAAAAATATTTAATAACAAAAATTGCCGCTGGAGAGAATTAAAACAGCGTTTTTTTATTTTTCAAGTCCAGAAACATTTCTTTTAAAAAGCATCACGGGAGCCCCTACCGATTTTTCCACTTTTGGACAAGTCTTAGAAAGTACGGAATTATGCCGTTTTAAGTGAAAATTTAAGTTTTGGACAATTAAATTTCGCAAAAAACAAAAATAGAGAATCAATAAAAAAGTTAAGAAATAAAAAAAAATAAATAAAAAAATTATCCCCGCTGGGGTTTTAATTGTTCCGTTTGACTTTTTCACTTCCATGGAAGTTCTTTTGAGAAGGTTTTGCAAATTATAATAATTTTTAATTTTTGAATGGAAGAAATACATTTAGACAAAAGTATATGCCGAAAAAAAAAAAAAACAATGTATAACATAAAGTTTTTTTTTTTAGAAAATAACAAAAATTGTCGCTGGTGAGAATTAAACCAGCGTTTTTTTTTTGCAAATTACTATAATTTTTATTTTGTTTAATGGAAAAAATATGTTTAGACAAAAGTATATGCCGAAAAAAAACAAAACAATGTATAACATAAAAAATATATTTTTTAGAAAAATATTTAATAACAAAAATTGCCGCTGGTGAGAATTAAAACAGCGTTTTTTTTTAATTTTTCAAGTCCAGAAACATTTCTTTTAAAAAGCATCACGGGAGCCCCTACCGATTTTTTTCCACTTTTGGACAAGTCTTAGAAAGTACGGAATTAGACCGTTTTAAGTGAAAATTTAAGTTTTGGACAATTAAATTTCGCAAAAAAAATAGAAAATCTATGAAAAAGTAAAGAAATAAAAAATAAATAAATAAAAAAACTTATCCCCGCTGGGATTTTAATCCGTTCCGTTTGACGTAAGTTCTTTTGAGAAGGTTTTTGCAAATTATAATAATTTTTAATTTTTTAATGGAAAAAATATATTTAGACAAAAGTATACGCCTAAAAAAACAAAATAAAAAACAATGTATAACATTAAAAATATATTTTTTAGAAAAATATTTAATAACCAAAATTGCCGTTGGTGAGAATTAAACCAGCGTTTTTCTATTTTTCAAAAATTTCTTTTATACCGCATCACGGGAGCCCCTAGCGATTTTGTTCCACTTTTGGATAAGTCTTAGAAAGTAGGCCGTTTTAAGTGAAAATTTAAGTTTTGGACAATTAAATTTCGCAAAAAAAAACAATAGAAAATCAATAAAAAAGTAAAAAAATTATCCCCGCTGGGATTTTAATCTGTTCCGTTTGACTTGTTCGCTTCCATGGAAGTTCTTTTTCGAATGTTTTGCAAATTACGATATTTTTTAATTTTTTGTTGATTTTTAATGGAAAAAATATATTTGGACAAACGTATATGCCGAAAAAAACAATAACAACAAATTAATAAATAAAAAATTGCCGCTGGTGAGATTTGACCCAGCGTTCTTTATTTTCTTCATTAATAATAAAAATAAAGAAAATCTCAGAAAGAAGTTAGAATGTCATGCCATATTGTCCTATTAGGTTCATATCACAAACATTTGAATAGACGTTTTGATACATCGTATTCAATGGAGTTTATGGCCGAGTGTGCTAAAGCATTCTGTTATGATGCCAACAGAACCAGGTTCAACTCCCAGTGGAAGCGAAGAAGTATTACAATTAAATAAAAATTAAATAATAAGAATATAAAAGTGTAATAATAAAAAATAATAACTAATAAAAATAAAAAAAGTGAAATTGGATTTTTTTTTTTGGATTTTTAGTTTTTTAAATTTCTTCATCCAAATCAACTTCCAAGGCACAACTTCTAAAGCAATGACAAGGGTCCAAAAATGGAATACTTTCGTCCTATGACAAGTCCATGTAAAATTCATTGGAGATGATCCAAATTTGCAGAATTTCCAGATCACAAATTGGGGATCCAAATTACTTTTTTTGTTGGTAGGGGGGAGCATGTCATGTCCACCATTTCTACAGCCATTACATTGAATTTCCATAACTTCTTAAGGTGTGGCCCGAATACAGTGTTTTGGATGTGAATTATAACATTCTCTGACGTTTTCCCAAATAAAAAATTTTAATTTTCTTTTATGATTTTTAATGCATTTTAGTGCGTTTGACCTCAAATATTTTCAAAAATTCGCAATTTTCTATAAGGGATTTAAATTTCTTTTCTACAAAAATTAAATAATTTCTACCATTTTATAAGTTTTAACCTACATGAAAGAAAACAAGATAAAATTATTTATTAAAATATGAAAAAAAAAAATTATTAAAAAAAGACTACACATGAAGTTAAAATAAAAAGCCTCTTTGGACGGACATTTTTGGAAGTACTTTTAAAGTGCTGCCGTTAGAAGAACATCCAAATGTTTTTGCTCGTCGAAAACAGAACATAGTTTTGACCTTAATTTAAAAAAAAAAAAAAATATATATATATATATATATATATATATATATATATATATATATATATATATATATATATATATATATATATATATATATATATATATATATATATATATATATATATATATATATATTTAGTTCAATTTAGTTTAATTTAACCTGATATAATTTAATTTTAAAAAAACTTTATATTATTCTAAGTAAATTTTAATTACTTTAGATTAGTTTATGCTATGAGTTATTTTAAACTATAAACTAAATACATGACTATATAAACTATTTTAATTTATTTTATTTACTAAATATAATTCAATTTAATTTCAAAAAGATTTTATTTTAATGTTATTGAATAAGTTAACTTTAGATTTTATATAATTTATATTTATAGATTTTATATACATAATTTATATAATTTAGATTTTATATAAACTATTTTAATTTATTTCATTAAATTTGTTAAAACTAATTAAATTTAAAAAAGTTTATATTTCAATGTTTTTGAATTACATTAATTTAATTTTAATTTGGCCTTAATTAAAAAAATATTTAACTTAATTTAGTTTAATTTAACCTAATATAAATTAATTTTAATTAATATAATTTAAATAAGCTTTTATTTCAATGTTATTGAATTACATGATTTAGTATAAACTATTTTAATTTATTTTATTTAATTTGTTAAAATGAACTAAATTTAAACAAAGTCTTAATTTCAATGTTATTGAATTACATTAATTTAATTTTAATTTGATTCGATCGATTTTTCTGGAGACTCCATAGCCGTTACATATATACCTTTACCATTTTAATAACCCCTGTGTGGACGAAGATTATCACATACACATAACTTTTGCCAAGATTTCCTTTTAGTTGGTTGTGTTAATAATTTTCATTGTTGTGTTTTTCATTTTGTTTTGTTTATTTTTTCACTTTACTCTTCTGTCATGTTGACAACGCTGCAGTGATTGTACCTTTTCATGTTATTTACTTTTTATGTTCACTCACTGGTGCTGTTAGTTGTTGTTGTTGTTGTTGATGATGATGATGATAAAACCTAACGTCCTTACACTGTTATCCTTTGTGTTCAAAGAATAATATTGTACCCATAGTGGTTACGTGTTGGCAAAACAGATGAAAGGAACAAGTCTAACTACATAGCATAAATGTACGAGTATGGGTGACAATGTCCTGGTTAAGTCATTGCATTTTTATGGACCATATCAAGAAAGTTGACGACAATGACACTGGGATTGTAATAAAGGAATTAACTTTTAGAAAAATATTCTAGTCATAAGTTCATATAATGGTAGGGAAATAATTTCATATGTGAGTTATGGAAAAAATAAAATTAAATATTTCATAAAGCTAAAGGAAGTAGCTTGAAATTTGAGGTTAGAAAGAAAAGAGAAAGTATATATTTAAATGCATTAGCCATTTGGAATATGTTATTGTATGATAATCATACCTATACACGGTGTTGCCAGAAGTAGGGCAAATGAAAATTTTCTCAAAATTCTATTTCTAAACTTTAATTTCTATAGAAAATTTTATCAAAATTTTATTTCTATAGAATTTTTTCTCAAAAAAAATATTTTTGTTATTGTTGTTTTTTTTTTTTATCTCAGCTTAAAGCCATGCATTGACTAAACTACAAGTGTAGCTTAACCAACAGAGGAAAAGTATGCTTGTCAAATTTATTTGGGCAAAGCCCTATAGACTGCAAGATGGGTGGATGTACAGCTGTTTCGGAATTACCACATTCCTCATCAGCATCCTCTACTTGCAGCAAAACTATCAACCAATTATCAGAATGAATAAATTTGATAAGCATACTTTTCCTCTGTTGGTTAAGCTACACTAGTAGTTTAGTCAATGCATGGCTTTAAGCTGAGATCAAATAAACAACAATAACGATTGAAGAGAAGCCAACAATAACAAACAAAACGAATAAAAATTTTTTTAATAGAAACTTTACCAAAATTTTATTTTTATATAAACTTCTTCCAAAATTTTATTTCTATAGACTTACATAAACATCAAGATTTCTACCAATCTACCAAACAAAAAAAAAATCTGTTGGGTAGATTGGTAGAAATTTTATTTCTAAAGTAAATTTTGTCATAATTTTATTTCTATAGAAAATTTTGTTAAAATTTTATTTCTATAGAAAATTTTGTCAAAATTTTATTTCTATGGAAATTTTGGTAAAAATTTTATTTCTATAGAAAATTTTATCAAAATTTTATTTCTATATAAAATTTCTATAGAAAATTTTATCAAAATTTTATTTCTATAGAAAATTTTGTTAAAATTTTAATCTATAGAGAATTTTGTCATTTTATTTCTATAGAAAATTTTCTCAAAACTTTATTTCTATAGAAAATTTTCCCACAATTTTATTTCTATAGAATTTTTTTCAAAATTCTATTTCTATGGAAAATTTTCCTAAAATTTAATTTCTATAGAAAATTTTATCAAAATTTTGTTTCTATAGAAAATTTTCTTAAAAAATTTTTTATAGAAACTTTTCACAAAATTTTAATTTTTTTATTTTACTTCTTCCAAAATTTTATTTCTATAGAGATTTGACTAACATAAACATCAAAAATTCTACCAATCTACCTAACAGAAAAAAATCTGTTGGGTAGATTGGTAGAAAATTTATTTCTAAAGTTAATTTTGTCAAAATTTTATTTCTATAGAAAATTTTCTCACAATTTTATTTCTATAGAAAATTTTCTCACAATTTTATTTCTATAGAAAAGTTTGTCACAATTTTATTTCTATAGGAAATTTAGTCACAATTTTATTTCTACTGATACTTTTGTCAAAATTTTATTTCTATAGAAAATTTTGCCATAATTTTATTTCTATAGAAAATTTTCTCAAAATTTTATTTCTATAGAAAATTTTTCTCAAAATTTTATTTCTATAGAAAATTTTCTCAAAATTCTATATATATAGAAAATTTTCTCGAAATTTTATTTCTATAGAAAATTTTGTCAAAAATTTATTTCTAAAGAAAATTTTGTCAAAATTTTATTTTTATAGAAAATTTTCATTTCGATACAATTTTTTGTCAAAATTTTTTTATAGAAACTTTTAACAAAATTTAATGTTTAATAAACTTATTCCAAAATTTTATTTCTATAGAGATTTGATTTACATAAACATCAAGAGTGTTAGAAAATTTAGTTCTAAAGTAAATTTTGTCATAAGTTTATTTCTATTGAAAATTTTGTCAACATTTTATTTCTATAGGAAATTTTGACAATTTTTTTTTTCTATAGAAAATTTTGTTAAAATTTTAATCTATAGAAAATTTTGTCATAATTTTATTTCTATAGACAATTTGGTCAAAATTGTATTTCTATAGAAAATTTTCTCAAAATTGTATTTCTATAGAAAATTTTCTCAAAATTTAATTTCTATAGAAAATTTTCTCAAAATTTTATTTCTATAGAAAATTTTCTCAAAATTTAATTTTTATAGAAAGGTTTACAAAAATTTTACTTCTATGGAATTTTTTCTATTTTTTTATAGAAACTTTTAACAAAATTTTATTTTTAATAAACTTCTTCCAAAATTTTATTTCTATAGAGATTTGACTTACATAAACATCAAAAATGTTAGGTTAGGTTAGGTTAGGTTATGTGGCAGCCCGATGTATCAGGCTCACTTAGACTATTCAGTCCATTGTGATACCACAGTGGTGAACTTCTCTCTTATCACGGAGTGCTGCCCGATTCCATGTTAAGCTCAATGACAAGGGACCTCCTTTTTATATATTTCATATCAAAAATGTTAGAAAATTTCGTTCTAAAGTAAATTTTGTCATAATTGTATTTCTATAGAAAATTTTCTCAAAATTTTATTGCTATAGAAAAGTTTGTCAAAATTCTATTTCTATAGAAAATTTTGTCATAATTTTATTTCTTTAGAAAATTTTGTCCTAATTTTATATCTATAGAAAATTTTGTCAAAATTTTATTTCTATAGAAAATTTTGTCAAAATTTTATTTCTATAGAAAATTTTGTCAAAATTTTATTTCTACAGACAATTTTCTCAAAATTTAATTTCTACAGACAATTTTCTCAAAATGTAATTTCTAAGAAAATTTTCTCAAAATTTAATTTCTATAGAAAATTTTCTCTAAATTTTATTTGTATAGAAAATTTTCTCAACATATTATTTCTATAGAAAATTTTCTCAACATTTTCTTTTTATAGAATTTTTTTTCAAAAAATGTTTTATAGAAACTTTTAACAAAATTTTATATTTATATAAACTTCTTCCAAAAATGTATTTCTATAGAGATTTGACTTACATAAACATTAAGAATTCTACGAATCTACCAAACAAACAAAAATCTACTATTTTTGGTAGAATTCTATCGACTGTAGAACTGTGGTGGTTATACAAATTCATTCTTACGTAATATACGTTGCATTTTCATATGTTTTAAGATAATAAAGCACATAGAACCACTTTTGTTTTATAATTTTTTTTTTAAATTTAACGAAAAATATTGTAGGGGAAAATGTAGGGAGAATTATATGGGAATATAGGGGAAAGTAGGGAACTTTGTCCTTGTAGGGTAAATCGAAATTTTTCCCTGGCGACACTGCCTATACAAGATGCTACATGTACGTATACGTATTTAAATGAAGTATACGTCCGTTTGTACTCTTATTAAAATAACTTATACGAACTAATGTACATAATCTTAAATGTTAAATATATTAGATATGTCTTTTAGTTTTTCTACCAATTCATATAATTTAATACCTCATGTCTGAAAGAGAAATGTTCACACATTGAAAGCAAATATTTTAACTCATCTTTAACAGCTAAACTTGCAAAAATCCTTCGCTTCATACTCGTTATTTACAGCACGTATTTTACAAATACATACTCGCAAAAATTATTGTTGTTGTGTGTTTTTTATTATATTCATTTTTGCCATATAATGTCTTTCTTGTGGCATTTTATAATGTTTTATGAAACATTATCGGTTTCTATAGTTGTTGAAAACAGTATAATATTCCAACATTCTATTGTCCTGATGAGAGAACATATCATACATCAATGTCGTAATCCTAGATGTATGAATTTCGTCTTAAAATGCTTGTTTTTTTTTTTTTGTTTTTGGGCGCCCTAAGCTAAATGATCGTTTAATGCCAACAATACCGGATGGCATTAAGGAAACGAATGAAAATAAATATGTACATGTTTCTATGGTAAAATAAGTAAAAAAAAAATCCGTTGGAAAATCCTTTATAACGAGCAAAATTTTTACAAAAAGAAACAAAGTCGACTGTCGCTACGTGTTTGCAAATATAAATGATAGAAAAGCAAGGCAAAATTGAAGAAGAGACTTGAAGCTGATGTGTATGCAGGCATTTTAGGATATCTTTTTTGTAGATAATAGTCGCTATGATGGCCTAGCAATGAATATATATAAGAAGAGAACAAACAAAAAATATATAAAAACAGAAATCTAAAGAAATTTTTCCTTTCAAGGAAAGAAGATTTCCTTGATTTTTTTTAAGGTTTTCATATGGCTTGTCTAAGCATCATAACAAATTTTGAAAATAGATCTTTGTGAGAAGCTTTTGCAATACTTTAGCAATTCTATTTCCTAGAGTAAGCCACATGACATGGATTGTATGAGATTCAGATATAATGGCTCTATCTCGTGAAACAGATACAGATGAAATTAGAATATAATTTTTTTTTAATACGAATAATAACCGTAATTTAAATTTTTATAACAGTTTCCCATATACATTATAACAGTTAACCATAAGTGACACAATATAAATTCATAGCATGGAGGAAATATATAACTATTTGGTGTTAATATTTCTCATGTTGTATAACAGATTTTCAAGTGTTATACAATAGTTAGTCTTTGTATTTAATAGTTATAACCATGTTATAATAGTTACAGATAACTTGTATAAAATCTACTACAAAGCAGTTCTTTTTGCATACAAGATTAAAATAAAACATATAGTTGGAATTTAATAGTTATAACTATTATAATAATTATTGACCATTTATATCCGTGATTTTTCCATAATTTTATAGTAGATTTTACCATTATAAGTTAACAGCAAAAAAGTTATAAGATACACTGAAAAAACTATTGTCGTCGTGAGGTCAAAGATTTCATGTCTTTAAAATACGATGGCAAATTTTGCTTAGCATAGAATACGCATTTCTATAATATAAAGTTTTTTTCCTTGTCCAAAAGTCGATAAACTTTTCAATGAAGTCGTATTATCCTTATAGTTAAGTGATTTCACTTAAAAATGGGTATTATAACATGAAAGAAAAAATGTTTGGGCTGACCTTAGCCTGACTTGACTTTAATAATTCAGAAAAATTCTTTAAATTTAATGAAATTGTCTTTAAATCTTTAATTAATTATCTTTTTGCATCTTGACTACAAAGTAGAAAATCGTTTAAATATAGGACATGTTTTTCAAAACTTTATTTTAAATAAGTTTTTCACTTGAAACATAGCATAATTTCTACTGGAAGTCGAGTTCTAATTTGGAAAATAAAGTTGTCGTTAACTCGATTTTAAAGGATTTTGATAGCATATGAAGAACAAAAACAAATGAAAAAGTGAAAAATTAAAATTTGCCTCCTAGAAACAAGTAAACAAAACCCAAAATTTAAAAGAGATTTGTGTCTTAATAGTGTCCTTACTTGTATTCTCCGCTTCTTTGGTTCGGAATCAATACCAAAATTTTTAAAATGAAGACAAAGTCTTTGGAACCGGGCAAGCTTTTTTTTTTTCAATGTACAAAAGACGAGTTTACTTCATATTTTCTGTAAAATTATAACTGTTATACGTGCTTCATACATGCCACCGTGGTGCCATGGTTAACATGCCCGCCTTGCATACACAAGGTCGTGGGTTCGATTCCTGCTTCGACCGAACACCAAAAAGTTTTTCAGCGGTGGATTATACCACCTCAGTAATGCTGGTGACATTTCTGAGGGTTTCAAAGCTTCTCTAAGTGGTTTCACTGCAATGTGGAAAGCCGTTCGGACTCGGCTATAAAAAGGAGATCCCTTGTCATTGAGCTTAACATGGAATCGGGCAGCACTCAGTGATAAGAGAGAAGTTCACCAATGTGGTATCACAATGGACTGAATAGTCTAAGTGAGCCTGATACATCGGGCTGCCACCTAACCTAACCTAACCTACACTTTTCATGTTTGGAGAGAGTCAACGGTTGAATGCAAAAAAAAAATGGTTGCTTGGATAATTATTATAACGAAAAATTTTTATTTGAATTATTTCAACTCTTGAGGAGAAAACTAAATATTTTGGTTGAGTAATTCAAAAGAATCCCTGGAACGCTTTCCACTCGTGCTAAAAATAATCTATCAAAATTTGGAAAACATTTTACCAAAAATAAAAAATCTTAGTTTTAAGTTTTTGATAAAATTTTTGTCGTACTCAAAAAATGTTTTTTTTTTTTTTTTTCGAATGCAATATTTTATTATAGAAGTTTAATTCAGTATTTGCAATATTATACGTTATAATCTATACTATTACCGAAAATCTTTTGGATGTATAAATATCTCTAGAAGTTTATTTCTATAGAAAATTTTTACAAAATTTTATTTCTATAGAAAATTTTTGCAAAATTTTATTTCTATAGAAAATTCTGTCAAAATTTTATTTCTACAGAAAATTCTGTCAAAATTTTATTTCTATAGAAAATTCTATCAAGATTTTTTTTCTATAGAAAATTTTAGCAAAGTTCATTTCTATAGAAAATTTTGTCAAAATTTTATTTCTATAGAAAATTCTGTCCAAATTTCATTCCTATAGAAAATTTTGTGAAAATTTTATTTCTATAAAATATTGAGATATCTCTTAGTTGGAGAGAATTATTATGCAAATTCTACCAAAACATCAAGAATTCTACCAATCTACCAAACAGTAGAAAATCTATCAATTGTGGTAGAATTCTACCAATTGTGGCAACCATTATCCCAGGTCATTTATCAAGGTTATCCCTGGTTCTAACAATCCATTGTGAAAATCTCCAAATTTCATTTCTATAGAAAATTTTGTGAAAATTTTATTTCTATAAAATATTGAGATATCTCTTAGTTGGAGATGAATATTATGCAAATTCTACCAAAACATCAAGAATTCTACCAATCTACCAAACAGTAAAAAATCTATCAAGTTTGGTAGAATTCTACCAACTGTGGCAACCGTGATCCCAGGTCATTTATCAAGGTTATCCCTGGTTCTAACAATCCATTGTGAAAATCTCCAAAAGTGGAGTGGAGTTTAATTCAATTTTCGCACGACGTTGTTAAGCTTGACCATAAATCCGCTTAATTTTTTTTTTCTATGCAATTAAGAAAACACAATGAAAACTTCTTTGGAAAATCAGGTTATTGTTGTAACACAAAATATTTTAAACATTACCGCCTTATTTATTCCCACTATAATATAAATAATTATTCTTTTCACTTAATTTATTTCTATAGGACACTTCATTTTCATTTTCATCATCATCATTTGAGTTATTATTGCTACTGTCATTGGTTATTGTTTGGATTCACTCTTTGTTTCCATAAAAATAGCCTTCATTTGCGTACATTGCCTTGAAGTATACCATAATTGCTCCTCATGAAACAACAATGCTATATAATTCAAAAAATAAATAATTTTTTTGTATGTAAATAAGTGTATTCATATGAGCCGGTATTTATACATACATTTGTATTTATATGTACATATGTATAAACAAAGGACATCAATTGTCCTTTAGGCCAATACGTTATTCGATTGTCATTAATGATTTTTATTAAGAAAAATTTTTTTAAATGTATATTAAAAATCATTCAACGTCGATTGACGATTTTATTTATTATTCCAGGATGCATTAAGCGATTCATTTTGGTCAACAAAGTATAAATCCTTTGTTAAGTATGTGCAAAAAAGTATTATAGCAATAAATGGCAATGCAGTGGAGTTGACTGAATTGTAATTTAAAATTGAATTCCAATGTTGTGAACTTGTACTCAGAGCTTTGAGTCCTTGCACTGAGTCCTTTATAAAAAACAAGTTAGTAAAGTCTAAAGTCGGGCGGGCCGACTATATTATACCCTTTACCACTTTGTAGGCCAAAATTTGAGTTACCATCTCAACTCCTTCATGAAGGTTTATATTCCCATATAAAAATATTTATATCTTAACCGGTTTGGAGACAATTTTTTGTACTTCTACAAAATCTCTAGAACTAAAATTTAAATCGGTGTATGCCCTGGGATGAAGCACAATGTTAAAAAAAACGTATGAAAAACATTTAAATCTGAACCAATTTTGAGGCAACTTCGCAAAAGCGTATTTATGATTTATCGGTCGATAGATGTTTATTAGAGTAATAGGAAAATTTGAGTCATTTTTACAAGTTTTCGACTTAGCAGTGGCGATTTTATAAGGAAAATGTGGGTATTTTGGCCATTTTGTCCTAAATCGGAAAACATATATATGGAAGCTATATGGAAATCTGAACCGATTTCAATAAAATTTCACATAGCTACTATGTTAATTCTACTCCCTCTGCAAAATTTCACGTAAAACAGAGTAAAACTTTTGCCTCTGTGGTCATATTAGTCCAAATCGGGCGAATGATATATATGGGAGCTATATCTAAATCTGAACCGATTTCAATAAAATGTACCACACTTCACTACACTACTAATTGTATTCCTAGTGCAACATTTCAAGCAAATTAGGGAACAAGTCTGGCTTCTGGGGCCATATAAGTCCGTATCGGGAGCTATATCTAAGTCTGAACCGATTTCAACTAAATTTGGCACAATTACCGATACTATTAAACGAACTCCTTGTACAAAATTTGAAGAAAATCTGCACAAAACTCTGGCTTTTGAGGCCATATAAGTCCAAATCGGACGAAAGATATATATGGGAGCTATATCTAAATCAAATTTGGCACACTTAACGATACTATTAAACGCACTCCTTGTGTAAAATTTGAAGCAAATCAGGACAAAACTCTGGCTTTTGTGGTCATATAAGTGCAAATCGAACGAAAGATATATACGTTGTGCGAGCTATATCTAAATCTGTACCGATTTGGCTGATATTTTGCATATTTTACGAGAGCCGCAAACCATTTGGCTGTACGAAATTTTAAGAAAATAAGTTGATAAATACGTCAATTATGACCAGATCGGTGATAAAAATATATGGCAGCTATATCTAAATCTGAACCGATTCAATAGTGATTGTCTTTGAGCCAAATTAAAACTCTGTGCCAAATTTGAGGACGATCGGACTTAAACTGCGACCTGTACTTTGCACACAAAATTACATATACAGACGGACAGACAGAAAGACAGACGGACAGACAGAAAGACAGACGGACAGACGGACATCGTTAAATCGACTCAGAATTAAATTCTAAGACGATCGGTATACTAAACGATGCACAAACTTATTATACCCTGTACCACAGTAGTGGTGAAGGGTATAAATACATTTTTATGCGCCCTGACTTCTTCTTTTCCTCGTACCCAGGAATTATGTATGCCTAATGAATTCTCAAATTTGTTTCCAGCCCCTGATTCTGAACCTGGCTGAGCTAGGTCCCGAACCACCTATTCACCGATATGGTTAACTCTTTGCCTAGTACAGACAGGGCAGTGACAAAGTCAGTGTTCCAAGGTCTCATCATCCTCAAAACACGCCCCACATGTACCATCCACTACTGCACCTAATCGGACCACTTGTGCCCTCAAATTTAGGTGCGCGGTCATTAGTCTTACGGACCTCCTGAATGTCGTCCTACTCTCCTTGGATATTATTTTGGTCTCCCTTCCGACCGTTGCATTGCACAAAATTACATATACAGACGGACAGACAGACGGACGGACATCGCTAAATCGACTCAGAATATACTAAACGATGGGTCTCAGACTTTACATACAAATGCACAAACTTATTATACCCTGTACCACAGTAGTGGTGAAGGGTATCAATTCATACTCGCCGTATTCGGCTTTTTATGCGTTCTGACTTCTTCTTTTCGTCGTACCCAGGAATTATGTATGCTTAATGAATTCTCAAATTTGTTTCCAGCCCCTGATTCTGAACCTGGCTGAGCTAGGTCCCGAACCACCTATTCACCGATATGGTTAACTCTTTCCCTAGTACAGGTAGGTCAGTTGCAAAGTCAGTGTTCCAAGGTCTCATCATCCTCAAAACATGCACCATCCTCTGCTGCTCCTAATCGGGCCACTTGTGCTCTCAAAATAAGGTGCGTCCTACTTTTATAAAAAATACATACTCGCCGTATTCGGCTTTTTATGCGTTCTGACTTCTTCTTTTCATCGTACCCAGGAATTATGTATACCTAAGGAATTCTCTAATTTGTTTTCAGTTTCTGATTCTGGACCTGACTAGACTAGGTCCCGAACCACCTATTCACCGATATGGTTAACTCTTTCCCTAGTACAGGTAGGTCAGTTGCAAAGTCAGTGTTCCAAGGTCTCATGATCCTCAAAACATGCACCATCCTCTGCTGCTCCTAATCGGGCCACTTGTGCTCTCAAATTAAGGTGCGTCCTACTTTTATAAAAAATACATACTCGCCGCATTCGGCTTTTTATGCGTTCTGACTTCTTCTTTTCATCGTACCCAGGAATTATGTATACCTAAGGAATTCTCTAATTTGTTTTAAGTTTTTGATTCTGGACCTGGCTAGGCTAGGTCCCGAACCATCTATTCACCGATATGGTTAACTCTTTGCCTAGTACAGGTAGGGCAGTGACAAAGTCAGTGTTCCAAGGTCTCATCGTCCTCAAAACAGGCACCATCCTCTGCTACTTATAATCGGGCCACTTGTGCTCTCAAATCAAGGTGCGTCCTACTTTCTTTGTGAAGTGTTTGGGTCATATTTATTAATATGTAAATTAATTTAATTTAACTTAATTTATTTTAATTTAATTTAACTTAATTTATCTTAATTTAACTTAATTTAATTTATTTTAATTTCATTTCATTTCATTTCATTTCATTTCATTTCATTTCATTTCATTTCATTTCATTTCATTTCATTTCATTTCATTTCATTTAATTTAATTTAATTTAATTTAATTTAATTTAATTTAATTTAATTTAATTTAATTTAATTTAATTTAATTTAATTTAATTTAATTTAATTTAATTTAATTTAATTTAATTTAATTTAATTTAATTTAATTTAATTTAATTTAATTTAATTTTATTTTATTTTATTTTATTTAATTTAATTTTATTTAATTTAATTTAATTTAATTTAATTTAATTTAATTTAATTTAATTTAATTTAATTTAATTTAATTTAATTTTATTTAATTTAATTTAATTGAAATTAATTTAATTTAATTTAATTTAATTTTCATTTCACTTAAGATTCCTTTGAAACATCCTCATTGGATTACAAAAATTCTCTTCATAGCAGCCATATAGCTTCTTTTCTTTTATGAGCTTTGTGAGTTTGGAGCATAATCGCCAACGAGGACATTAATATTCCTTATGCTGAAATGATGCTTTGGACCAATAAAAACTTGCATATGCTCTCGTCATTGTCTGTGTTAAATTTATGTATATAGATATATGTATTTATGTACGAATCTACTTAAAAAATATTCTCAACAGCACAAAGATTTAATGACTTTAAAACGCAAACGTATTTTTGACGTAGCATGTCTCTAATACAAAGATTTTCTACTTGGAAATGTTCTTCAATTGTAGTGAACTTGTCCTTAAATTCGATAATTTTTTCTATCTTAATTATAAAGTTAGAAAGCGTTCTGAAATAGGACACGTCTTTCGCTATTTTATATCGCTTCTTTGACTCGGAATCAATACCGAAATAATAAAGTATGTTAAAGTCGAAATCTTTGGGGCTTGATAAGTTTTTTTTGCAGTGTACAGTTTACTGTATATAAACTCCCGTTTACTCCCTTCCATATGGCTGAAAAAAAAATATTAATAAAACTCAAATTCACAAATCTCACTACAGTTACCAAAAAAAAAATAACACGAATAATGGAAGCACGACACTAACATAAATAAAGACATATTCGTCGTCAATGCTCCCACAGTTCGTGATTGTTGTGTTGGCAAATTTGTTTGTAAATATATTTACGCATAGAGTAAATGTTAAGAATGACGACTACTGCCAGTAGATGGATATGTGAATATGACTGCGAGTAAATCTAACTATACACATACATAGCCAAAAATAGTATCCATACGTTATGATATCGTTGGCTTGTTTGAATCGTGGTGTGGATACGAGTGTCTTTTGTATGCTTGTGTGATATATTGTGTTATTCAAGCCCTTGTGATAAGTTCATTTTGTGTCAAGCAAAATGTCAATGTAACGGATTTTCGGTATGTATGTATAGACTAGTTCTCGTGTGGGCATTTGTTCTCTGCATTCACATACTCTGAATCTCTCTCTCTCTTTTGTGCCTTAGACATTGTGAGATTTATTGGGCAAGTGTCAGAACCTTGTTTTCTATATTCGAGTATCTTCAACCGGCGAATGTGAAGGGTCTTTGGACTGTTGCACTACCACCGTTGTAGTGTTGTTTTTGTTGTTGTAGTAGTTGCCATTTAATTTCTAACACATTCAGCTTTTTTGTTCTTGATGACTTTTTGGTTGTTTGGTGTTTCCGGTTGTTATGGCCTCTTGTTAAAATTTATACAACTCGCCATAATACATAAGATTGTCCTGTTATGTCGCTATTAATGTTTGTGTCCATTCTGCGAGTACACTGAAAAAAATAAAGCATGTCTGGTTCCAAAGATTTTGTCTTTACCTCTAATTATTGTCTTTACTTTAAAAATTTTGGTATCGATTCTGAGCCAAAGACGCGGAAAATACAAGTAAGGATACTTTTAAGACACAATACTCTTTTAAATTTGGGTCTTGTGTACTTGCTTCTAGGAAGTAAATTTTAATTTTTCGCTTTTTCAGCTTTTTTTTCTTCATATGCTATTAAAGTCCTTTAAAAACGAGTTAACGACAACTTTGTTTTCCAAATTAAGACTGTACTTCCAGTAGATATTATGCTATGTTTCAAATAAAAAACGTCTTTGAAATAAAGTGTTGAAAAACATGTCCTATTTTTTAACGATTTTTTGCTTTGTAGTCAAGATGCAAAAAGACAACAAATTTAAAGATAATTTCATTAAATTTAAAGAATTTTTCAGAATTATTAAAGTCAAGTTGGCCTTAGCCCAAACATTTTTTCTTTCATGATACCCATTTTTAAGTCAAATCACTTAATTATAAGGACAATACGACTTCATTGAAAAGTCTATCGACTTTTGAACTAGGAAAAAAACTTTATATTAGAGAAATGCATCTTCTATGCTAAGCAAAATTTGCATTCGTATTTTAAAGACATGAAATCTTTGACTTCACGACAATATTTTTTTCAGTGTAGTTTTTTCGTTCGTTTTGATTTTCTTTTTGCATATTCCGCTTGAAATCCTCCTAAAGTGTTGGCTTTCATTCTACATTCAGTGATTGTGTAAAATATTTTGCAACATGCAAAATGTTCATTTTCTAGCCATTGTTGTCATCCGTAGCTCTTTAACTTAATAGTCAGAAATTTAATATAATTATAGCCTGTCTCATACTGTGGAACAGTGTATTATAAGTTAGTGTATATGTTTGCAACACCCAGAAAGAGATGGGTTAGACTTATGTCTGAGGCAATAATAGTCAGTGCTGGCTCCTGAGCAGAGATGTTCTGTATCAAACTTATTAAGGTTTGCGAATGTCGCAAAGTTGTAAACGTCGTAAACGTCACATACGCGTCGTAAATGTAGAAAAAGTAACAAAAGTCGCAAACTCAAAATTCTTTAGTTGCGTCAGCTAGGCAGCGAATTCGATGATATCCAAGACGATGGTATGTGCGAAGAAGTTTCAATTCTTAGGAATGTTCACAATTTTCGGTTTTAGTCCCCACATTTTCCCTATTGCATTTTGCACGAGTACCGTGGATTTTCTCGTCCTTTCGTAGCTTTAAGTTCAGTCTCCTGTCCAATATAACCCCAAGGTATTTTGCACACTCATCAACGGGAATTTCGATACCACCTAAGAAAATAGGCTTGACCGTAGGAAAACATTCACAAATTTCTGCAGAAACTCACAGCGAATGCTGTTAAACTAAATTAAAAAATGTTCAGGATTTCTTCTATTCAAAATTAGGTTTTAGGTTTACGACTTTTGCGACATACGTATTTTAACCGTCGCAAATGTATGTCGCAAAAGTCACAGTTTGTGACAGGCCAACCCTGCTCCTGAGTCTGTCCGTCCGTCTGTGAACACATTTTTGTGATCAAAGTCCGGGTCGCAGTTTTAGTCCAATTGACTTCAAATTTGGTACGTAAGTATGTGTTTTGGGTCAAAATAGAACCCTATTGATATCTGGAAGAAATCAGCCCAGATTTATATATAGCTCTACGTTACGGTTACGTTAGGTGGCAGCCTGAGATATCATGCTCACTTAGACTATTCAGTCCGTTGTGATATCACATTGGTGAACTTCTCTGATATATCTTTCATATAGCTCTGATATATCTTTCCTAATATGCACTTATAGCACTTATATGACCCCAGAAGCCAGTGTTTTACCCTAATTTGCTCGAGATTTACATATACACTGGAAAACAGTGAATTTTTGGTTAATTTTAGAAAATTTAAATTATTTTTAGAAAATTTTAACTAAATAGTATTACAAAAGCTGACATCACGCCGATATCACAAAAATAAGTAAATATTTGTCGACAAATTCAAGAAAATTTATTAGACATAATTAATATGTTTCACTTGTTAAAGAAAATTTTGTGGTTTGAAAGAAAAAAATTGCAGTTAGAAATTGCAAGAATGTCTTTAGTGCCACACTGAAAAAAAAGCACGCCCGGTTCCAAAGATTTTGCCTTTACATTAATGATTTTGGTATTGATTCCGAGCCATAGAAGCGGAGAATTGAAGAAAGGATACCTTTAATACAGAATTATTTTTTAAATTTAAGTTTTGCGTACTTGATTCTAGGCAGCAAATTATAATTTATTCGTTTTTTTCTTCATGTACAATTGAAGTCCTTTAAAAGTGTGTTAACGACAATTTAAATTTTCAAATTCAGTTTCGACTTCAAGTAGAAATTTCGCTATGTCTAAAGTAAAAATCGTCTTTAAAATAAAGTGTTGAAAAACGTCTCTTTTGCTTTGTTGTCAACATGCAAAAAGACAACAAATTTAAAGACAATTTCTTTAATTTTGAAGAATTTTTCAAAATTATTAAAGACAAGTTGACCTTAGTCAAACAAAATTTTCTTTTATATTAAAATACCCATTTTTAATTTGAATCAGTTAACTATAAAGAAAAAACGAAACGATAAGTTCATCGTCTTTTGGGCAAGGAAAACAACTTTATATCAGAGAAATGGCCTCTTTGCTAAGCAAAAAACTCATTCATATTTTAAGGACATGAAATCTTTGGTCTGACAACAATATTTTTTTCAGTGCAAGCGAAGTTCAAGATGTGCGCATTTGTATTAAAATTTACAAATTTGAAGAAATAATAAACTATGTTGTAAGAAGTACGAATTTAGTAAATCTTTGTACTTCAAATGTGTATAATTTTTTCCCCATTTTTTAGTTCATTTAACTAACGTACGCAAAATATTATTAGTATAAAGAAAACTTTCTCCAAACATAATAAATTGGCTTTAGTTGAATAGAGGGTTCACTTTTTTTGGGGTGTAGCTCCCACTTGCAATTTTGCACAAGGAGTAGAATCAACATTCTAGCTATATATGCAAAATTTGGTTAAAATCGCCTCAGATTTAGATATAGCTCCCGTATATATTTTCGGCAAAAGCCACAAAAGCTTGTAAAGCTTGTACCTCTAATATCTAATAAAGGGTGATTCTTTTGAGGTTAGGATTTTCATGCATTAGTATTTGACAGATCACGTGGGATTTCAGACATGGTGTCAAAGAGAAAGATGCTCAGTATGCTTTGACATTTCATCATGAATATAAAGGGTGATTTGTTAAGAGCTTGATAACTTTTTTTAAAAAAAAACGCATAAAATTTGCAAAATCTCATCGGTTCTTTATTTGAAACGTTAGATTGGTCCATGACATTTACTTTTTGAAGATAATTTCATTTAAATGTTGACCGCGGCTGCGTCTTAGGTGGTCCATTCGGAAAGTCCAATTTTGGGCAACTTTTTCGAGCATTTCGGCCGGAATAGCCCGAATTTCTTCGGAAATGTTGTCTTCCACAGCTGGAATAGTTGCTGGCTTATTTCTGTAGACTTTAGACTTGACGTAGCCCCACAAAAAATAGTCTAAAGGCGTCAAATCGCATGATCTTGGTGGCCAACTTACCGGTCCATTTCTTGAGATGAATTGTTCTCCGAAGTTTTCCCTCAAAATGGCCATAGAATCGCGAGCTGTGTGGCATGTAGCGCCATCTTGTTGAAACCACATGTCAACCAAGTTCAGTTCTTCCATTTTTGGCAACAAAAAGTTTGTTAGCATCGAACGATAGCGATCGCCATTCACCGTAACGTTGCGTCCAACAGCATCTTTGAAAAAATACGGTCCAATGATTCCACCAGCGTACAAACCACACCAAACAGTGCATTTTTCGGGATGCATGGGCAGTTCTTGAACGGCTTCTGGTTGCTCTTCACTCCAAATGCGGCAATTTTGCTTATTTACGTAGCCATTCAACCAGAAATGAGCCTCATCGCTGAACAAAATTTGTCGATAAAAAAGCGGATTTTCTGCCAACTTTTCTAGGGCCCATTCACTGAAAATTCGACGTTGTGGCAGATCGTTCGGCTATTCATGATGAAATGTCAAAGCATACTGAGCATCTTTCTCTTTGACACCATGTCTGAAATCCCACGTGATCTGTCAAATACTAATGCATGAAAATCCTAACCTCAAAAGAATCACCCTTTACTTACTAACGAGCCACAACGTCGAATTTTCAGTGAATGGGCCCTAGAAAAGTTGGCAGAAAATCCGCTTTTTTATCGACAAATTTTGTTCAGCGATGAGGCTCATTTCTGGTTGAATGGCTACGTAAATAAGCAAAATTGCCGCATTTGGAGTGAAGAGCAACCAGAAGCCGTTCAAGAACTGCCCATGCATCCCGAAAAATGCACTGTTTGGTGTGGTTTGTACGCTGGTGGAATCATTGGACCGTATTTTTTCAAAGATGCTGTTGGACGCAACGTTACGGTGAATGGCGATCGCTATCGTTCGATGCTAACAAACTTTTTGTTGCCAAAAATGGAAGAACTGAACTTGGTTGACATGTGGTTTCAACAAGATGGCGCTACATGCCACACAGCTCGCGATTCTATGGCCATTTTGAGGGAAAACTTCGGAGAACAATTCATCTCAAGAAATGGACCGGTAAGTTGGCCACCAAGATCATGCGATTTGACGCCTTTAGACTATTTTTTGTGGGGCTACGTCAAGTCTAAAGTCTACAGAAATAAGCCAGCAACTATTCCAGCTTTGGAAGACAACATTTCCGAAGAAATTCGGGCTATTCCGGCCGAAATGCTCGAAAAAGTTGCCCAAAATTGGACTTTCCGAATGGACCACCTAAGACGCAGCCGCGGTCAACATTTAAATGAAATTATCTTCAAAAAGTAAATGTCATGGACCAATCTAACGTTTCAAATAAAGAACCGATGAGATTTTGCAAATTTTATGCGTTTTTTTTTTTTTTTAAAGTTATCAAGCTCTTAACAAATCACCCTTTATATCTATCGACCGACAAATCATATATAAACGTTTGCGTAATTACATAAAAATGACTTTAGATTTATATATTTCATTAATGTTTGTGCTTGGCTCAAGGACATCAGCTGATTTAAAACTTGAAGAAGAATGGTTTCGAAAAACAAACTAAAGTATAGAAATCGAAATTTTATTATTGAAGGAAAAGCCAACAAAGATGGTAAAATTGGTGATAAAAATGAATAATCTCAAATTTGCAAAAGTATATTTTTTTAAGACTACAACATAGTCCCCGTATACATTTTATTATTATTTGTTTAATTGTAATAAATTAAATAATAAACAAATGATTTGTGTAAACAGCTAAACCTGATCATACACATCTAATGGTCAGCATCTTTGAGAAGGTGTTCTAATAAGTAAAAAAAAGTGGCACTGATGGTAGTGTGGCATATTATATAAGACCCACCCTCTCTTGTTTCCTTTTACTTATTACAAAAAAAATCTAGAATATTTTGAGTACTGTTTTATTGTATTCTTCGGGTGAAATATCTACATAAAATACATTATTGTCATTCTCAACACCGTATTGGGTACCATGCCTTAAGGAGTACAAAAAAAACAATAAAAATAAAAAACAACTCTCTATGTCTATATCCTTGGCATGCTTAAGAATTTACTTTAACCTAAACTTTTACTGTATTCTAGTACAAAATATTTAAAATGGTAGTAACATGTTTTGCTATAAAACAAATGACATTTTCAAAGGGATGCCACAACATTGTCCTCCCTCGAGTTTTTGACCGCATTCCATTTAGGTTTTATTTTTTATTTTCCCTTCAGCTTTGCTCAAAAAGCGGCATGGTCTCTAGGAAATCCGCAAAGCCTTTGGGTTGTTTTGCACTGTTTTGTGGTCCCCTCACCTGAAGTTGAGTAACCGCAATTGCTGTGAGCAATACCAACCCCTACAAACAGCTACTACTAGGGCACAAAAACCTCAGTACACTTATCGTATCGAATAACGTACACCTACTCGTACACATACCACAACATATTGCAGGTCCTTTAGAGTCTGTCTGTAGAAAGGATTTTATTTTGTTAAGCTCTTGGGTTGGTGTCGCATACCGTGTTTTTGCCACTCTGCTCAAATTTCGAACATTGTATAACAAAGCACTAGGCATCGGTACATATGAACAACACATCCATCCATCCATAAAAGGGTTTCGTTAGCAACTACACCCCTCTTTCAAGCGTCTATGTGTTTGAACCAATATTGATATATTTTAACATAGAAAGCGATATGTGATATAATTTTTTATAAAACTATTTTTTTCCCTATAGAATATGAATTTGATATAAATTAATTTAAATTAAATTAAATTAAATTAAATTATATTAAATTAAATTAAATTAAATTAAATTAAATTAAATTAAATTAAATTAAATTAAATTAAATTAAATTAAATTAAATTAAATTAAATTAAATTAAATTAAATTAAATTAAATTAAATTAAATTAAATTAAATTAAATTAAATTAAATTAAATTAAATTAAATTAAATTAAATTAAATTAAATTAAATTAAATTAAATTAAATTAAATTAAATTAAATTAAATTAAATTAAATTAAATTAAATTAAATTAAATTAAATTAAATTAAATTAAATTAAATTAAATTAAATTAAATTAAATTAAATTAAATTAAATTAAATTAAATTAAATTAAATTAAATTAAATTAAATTAAATTAAATTAAATTAAATTAAATTAAATTAAATTAAATTAAATTAAATTAAATTAAATTAAATTAAATTAAATTAAATTAAATTAAATTAAATTAAATTAAATTAAATTAAATTAAATTAAATTAAATTAAATTAAATTAAATTAAATTAAATTAAATTAAATTAAATTAAATTAAATTAAATTAAATTAAATTAAATTAAATTAAATTAAATTAAATTAAATTAAATTAAATTAAATTAAATTAAATTAAATTAAATTAAATTAAATTAAATTAAATTAAATTAAATTAAATTAAATTAAATTAAATTAAATTAAATTAAATTAAATTAAATTAAATTAAATTAAATTAAATTAAATTAAATTAAATTAAATTAAATTAAATTAAATTAAATTAAATTAAATTAAATTAAATTAAATTAAATTAAATTAAATTAAATTAAATTAAATTAAATTAAATTAAATTAAATTAAATTAAATTAAATTAAATTAAATTAAATTAAATTAAATTAAATTAAATTAAATTAAATTAAATTAAATTAAATTAAATTAAATTAAATTAAATTAAATTAAATTAAATTAAATTAAATTAAATTAAATTAAATTAAATTAAATTAAATTAAATTAAATTAAATTAAATTAAATTAAATTAAATTAAATTAAATTAAATTAAATTAAATTAAATTAAATTAAATTAAATTAAATTAAATTAAATTAAATTAAATTAAATTAAATTAAATTAAATTAAATTAAATTAAATTAAATTAAATTGAATTAAATTAAATTAAATTAAATTAAATTTTAACATTGAAAGCGATATGTGATATATTTTTTTATAAAACTAATGAATTTGATATAAATTAAATTACATTTAATTTAATTTAATTTAATTTAATTTAATTTAATTTAATTTAATTTAATTTAATTTAATTTAATTTAATTTAATTTAATTTAATTTAATTTAATTTAATTTAATTTAATTTAATTTAATTTAATTTAATTTTTTTTTTTTTTTTTTTGATTTATTATTGATTTTATTAATATTCATTACAATTAACACTGCCCCGCGAAGCCACATAGGCTTATCTGCAGGAAAAGTAAAAATGTTACTTATATTTTAAATTAGTTATCATAAAAAATTCATATGTACAATTACTTTTTAACAATTCAGAGTTAACATATACATATATCTTTTAGATTTTTTGTAATAAAGAATTTCATTTACAAGTTTATAAATACATTTGGTTTTTTTTTTTCTATTCTGTTTGGACAATCTTAGGATTTTGAGTTGATACAGCATCAGAAGTTTAAATTTCATCAAAGTTTATAATTTTCTCTTAGTTATTTAGCTATTGATTTTCTAAAAGATATTGTTTAAGTACGTCTTTTAACAGAAATTTATTTTGAATATTCATTATTTCCAAAGGATACTTGTTAAGTAATGTTGGCATCTGTACGGCTAGTGATCTCTTTCCATAGTTGTTGTTGTGTTTTGGTACCTTGTAGCGCCCTGCTATTTTGTTGCGTGTATTCAAGTTGTGGTCGATACGCTGTAGATAATTGATGTCCGCTAAGAATTCTGTCGATAGAATTAATTCATATATGCTATTGATATTAAGCAGTTTTTCCATTGACATAAATGTTCTGATATTAATCCCGTTTGAATACCCAGATTGAAGGTTAGGTGTTATGTTCTGGTTATGAGTTATACTTGTTGTGTTGCAATTTGAACTATTAAGTTTGATTCCCATTATTATTTTCATAATTCGGTTCTGTGTAGATTGTAGAGATTTGCAATGTGTAGAATTTCCCCACGCAGTTATTCCATATCTTAAGTGAGACTCGCAAAGAGATAAGTAAGCTTGTTTCACGACACACAATGGAGCACAATTGCGTAAATGGTAAAGAGCAAATATAGATTTCTGCAGTTTCTTATGTATGTAATCAATGTGATCTTTCCAGTTGAACTTGGAGTCAACCATCACACCGAGGTACTTATAGCTATCCACTTTCTCTATTCTCGTTTGACATTCTTCATTTCTATTATCATTGCGAATATTATGTGTATGCAGACATTTATAATCATGAAACAAGAGCTGTATATTTGACGTATTCATGTGAGGCGTTTTGATATGCATCATTTTGGTTTTATTTGCATTAATAATTAACCCATTATCATGACACCACCTAGTCACATTATTAAATTCCTCCTGCATAATTTTTTGTGCTTCACTGATGCTTTTGTGGATAACAACGATGGCGGTGTCGTCCGCGTATGCATAAGCCTTGCTATTCTGTAGTACATTTAACATGTCATTAGAAAATATTATATATAGCAAAGGTCCTAGCTTTGATCCCTGCGGAACACCATATTCTGAAAATATACTTTCACTTATTTTGTTTCCAACCTTCACCTTATATGATCGGCGTTTCAAATAGTTTTCGAACCAAGTCAATATATTCCCCCGTATTCCTTTGTTTTCCAAACATTCTATTAACTTTTTGTGAGAGAGCGTATCAAATGCCTTGCTAAAATCAATAAAAAGAACTATGACATGCAAGTTATTATTCAATGCTTGATTTATCTCATTTGCAAAATTTCCAAGAAGCTTATTAATCGATTTTCCCTTCTGGAAGCCGTATTGATTTCGATTTATTATGGAAAATTTGTTTACAAAATCGTTAAGCCGCTTAGTGATTACTTCTTCCAAGATTTTTTCGATTATAGGCAATATGGATATCGGCCGGTAATTATTGTAGTCGTTTCCTTTGCCACCTTTGAATATTGGACGCACGATTGAGGTTTTCAATAAGTTTGGAATTTCGGCTTCGTTCATACACAAATTTATGAGCATTGTTATTATTGGGGTTAAAATTAGGGAGTGATTTTTTATATCTTGTACACGAATGTTATCTGCGCCAGCACTTTTTTTAATATTTAATCTATTGATTATATCAAATATCTCAGATTCGTCGGCGTGAGGCATATATATTGTGTTGCATAAATTATTATTATTTTTATTATGTGTTATTATATTGCAATCGTGAACGATTCGTGAGACATTCGTATTAAAATTTTCTGCAAAGCAATTGGGTAATTCGTCCAAATCAATATTGTTAAAATTTTTTTGGATCACTTCATCGACAGTGTTACACTTTTTCCCCATTATTCCATTGATAATGTTCCAAGTAGCTCGTATATCAAATCTATTTTTTATAAATTCCTTACGGAAGTATTGATTTTTTGCAAAATTTAATAATTTGTTTAATCTGTTATTAAAATGTTTATATTGTTCTTCATACGTTTTGTTGGTCTTGTTGTTTCTCCATTTCCGATACAATTTGTCTCTATTTTTACACATTATAATTAATTCATGGGTTATCCACGGATTAGGTACTCTTTTATTTAATTTGGTTTTAGATATTTTTCTCGCTTTATTATATATATCACAGAAAGTTTTATACATTACGTTATACAAATCATTAACATTAGTGTTTTCATCCATTATTTTACTCCAGTTAGTTGTTTTTATTAGTTCATTAACAATAACTGAGCTAATCACACTACCCTCGTTATTCTGCTTGTTTATATTCATCTCTTCCATCGTTTCTCCAATGCAGCCAAACAATGAGAAGTGGTCTGATGTTGATGATGTTATTATTGCTGCTTGTGCATTGGCGTTCGTTTTTTTTTCTTTCTCTCGGATGAATAAATGATCAATGCATGTAGTTGTGTTGTTGGTGACATTTTCTCTCGTTACTCCGAGTATCATACATTTAAGACCATTCGAAGCGAGCATGTCCATATATTTCGTTGATGTTGTTGTTTGTTTCATTATGTCGAGATTCATATCTCCAATAACTATAAGTGTTTGTTTTTTATTTATTTTTTGTATGTTTCTGTCTAGCTCTTCAACGAAGAGATTAACATTGAGTTTTGGTTGACGATAAATAGCAATAAGAGAGATTATTTCTTTTAAGTACAAGTCAATTTCAAGAGATTCGTATGAAGTTGAGTTTATGATATTAACAGAGTATTTTATATCTTCTTGAATGTATATTGCAATTCCTCCACCTCTTCCTATTCTGTTGAGAAAAACTGAATTGAAGCCTTTTATGCTATATAGTTGGTTTTCGTCATCGAGAATATTTGTTTCAACAAGAACAATAAGTTTAACTTTTTGTAATATATTGTTTACACTTGCCATAAAAGGCGTAAAATTTTTTCTTAATGATCTAATATTCATATAAATGAAACTGAGTTCAGAATTTAATAAATTTTGTTTTATTTGAGAAAAATTCTCTAATGTAATTGTTTGATTTTCGCACATATTTTATTAATAGTTTTCTTTTTAATATGATTTACAATTTCTTTATTTTGTTTTGTAAAAATTAAATAGTGTTTAGTTTGATTGGCAAATAAGTTCCACATCCGAAAAATTACTTATCAAAATAGCTTTAGAATTTTCGTTTTTTCGTGCAAATATACTCCCATTTTTAACCCACACATACTTCCATTTATTTTCTTTAGCTTTAGTTTTCGCTTGCCATAAAATTTTTCTGTTATTAGGTGTGAGTTGATCATTTATATAAATAAAATTGGAATTTTCGTTGGTTTCATTTTGCTCAATCGTAGGATCGTTCAATCGATGTCCCTTAATTTTGCCCATTATTTCATGTTTTTTGTTTATGTTGCCAAATTCCACAATAATTTTCTCCTTTTGTTTTGTATGATATGCATTGTTTATATCGCTCTCCTTGAGATCGATATTTAATTTCGCTGCTACTGCTTTTATCACTTCATTTGGTGTCATCTTTTTGTTTTGTATTTTATTTATTTCAATGTTCCTTTCAATGATTTTTTGCTCCAGTCGATTGATTCTTGCATCCATCTCGTTTATTTGTTTATCTTTCTCACTATTTTTTTGTTGGATTTCCGCTACTTGAGCATTGAGAGTTGCGAGATTGTCGGTTACGCTCTTCATTGTGTTGTTAAATTGCATAGCCAGATTATTAATACTCGCGGTCATTACAGCCATTGCTTCCCTCATTTCCAGTTTCAACTCTTCTATTTCAGATTTGTTTGATTGTTGAGTTTCTTTGTACCGTTTGCTGTTTTGTTTTGAATACTCATCTTCTTCTCGTTGTTGTTTTAGCTGGACACCTGTCTCATTGCTTTCATGCTGCTGTTGATCGATGTTCATATTTGTTTGTGTTGTACTTTCGTTGAACACAATCGTTTTGTAAACGTTGTTGGGTGATTTGTTTCGTGGCTTGCATTGGTGACATTTCCATTCTGCTTTTTTTGTTGATCCCATTGCATTATATGTGCTCTCGGAGAGTACAGTGCATGGGCTAAAGTGGAAGTTTTTTTTGCAGTTATGACAAAGCACAAAGTTTGTTGTTTTTATCGGGTTCATGCAGTGATTGCAAACTGCCTGAGGCACAGTAAGGAAAGACATTTTACTCTCACCACAATTGAGAAACAAAAAAACCAAAGAAAAAAAAATCGATGGGAAAAATCAAAGAACAAAACGATGTTATCCGCTGCGTTTTTAATGACGACCGTTCGCTTTGAGTGCTACAGGTAAATTAATTTAATTTAATTTAATTTAATTTAATTTAATTTAATTTAATTTAATTTAATTTAATTTAATTTAATTTAATTTAATTTAATTTAATTTAATTTAATTTAATTTAATTTAATTTAATTTAATTTAATTTAATTTAATTTAATTTAATTTAATTTAATTTAATTTAATTTAATTTAATTTAATTTAATTTAATTTAATTTAATTTAATTTAATTTAATTTAATTTAATTTAATTTAATTTAATTTAATTTAATTTAATTTAATTTAATTTAATTTAATTTAATTTAATTTAATTTAATTTAATTTAATTACATTACATTACATTACATTAAATTTAAAAATTGCTTGTTCAATTTGAATTGTCTTCTATTTTTTTACGGAATAAAGACTAATACATATACATACATTACTTTGTAGATGTCTAGTTTATTTTATTTTGATTCGAACAAGCAAATGTCATCCAAAATTTGAATTTGGCATTAGTTTCCTAATGCATATACATGGCAATAAAAACAGCACAGCAAAGAATCACACAAAAGAACAGAAACAAGACATGAAAACTACCTCAGGGCATTTGGATTTTATTTTGTATAATTGTTAAATATGTTTTATTGGGGATATTTGCATTTCCTTATATATTCGAAGCAATCTGTGTAGAAATTCTTGGATTTTAGCCAAATGCCATGTTCCAATTATGCTGATTCTCTGCTCTCTCTCGAAGCTGTCAACAGAAACACAGACACACACAAACTCCTATACAAAAAAAAAAATATTATTATATTTTTATAATACCAAATATTTGTTTTGTGTTGCATTTTACTAAATGGAACAACAAAGTGTTTTATTCTAATTACAAATGAAGTGAAATTGGAGATAAAAGTGTAATTATGAAAAAACAACAAAGCAAACTAAATTCCAATTTTTTACAGAATTTTTATCATAAAACTAGAACAATTGCATATTACAAGCACGAAAACCAAAAATAAAAAAAAACAAAAATTATGTAGCCCAACATTTAATGAAAATCCATGGCATAAAACAACACGTCATAATAAATAATTAAAAAAAAATGTTTGGAAAAATGTTCAACGCCACATTAAAAACTCCTCGCCATAATATTCATCATTGGGTTGTCGGTGAAACGTAAATGAGTCAGATATATTCAATGAAATTATAATTGAAATCAATTTGTGCAATACATACACACACACATACACATGAACCATAAACATTATGGCGTGGTATCAATCATAACATAAATAAAAAACCAACAACACCAACCCTATTGGAAATCCACCTCATATAGGAGGTGGTGGTGGGTGAATCAACATCCACACAACTAATGTTATTTCTTCACCACATAACAACGAAAAAAGCAACAACATAACGGCCTCAAATCCTTGTGTCGTCGGTTTGTGCGATTGTGTGGGGCAAGTGAAATCGTTCAGAATGTTTGGTTGTATATATCAGCTATGGGATTGGTAAGTTCGTTGAAATTATTTCACATAAATATAAGCAAAAAAAAACAAACATCACTTTTTTGGTTTACAAGCATTATAAAATAAAAACTCAATAACAACAGAGAAAATCAATTCTCCATAATAATGAAAAACATCCGTTTTTGGATGATTAAAAAAACATGTTATATCTTAACGTCAGATTAAATATTGGTTTTACAGTAAGGAGAATGTAAAAAATTGGCGGATCTAATTAGATATGATCAGATCTCAAAATTGGCCACTTTTGATCTAGCCAGATTTGATGAGATATAATTAGATATAACTAGATACAATGTCATATATGACAAGATCTAACATCAGATCTATGTACCTAAAAATAGGGCTACATATAATTAGATCTAGGCCATTATTGAGATCTGAGTAGATCTACTTCCATTGCAATTAGATATAATTATTATTAATTCGGATCAGCTCCGATCTAATAGATCTCTCAATTTTTACTCGGGGTGAGAAAATACTTCAAAATACATATCTCTACACTGATAGAAAAAGTTTCGTTATATTAACGAAATGTGTCATTAAAAGTGAGCCAATGAAACAAATTCCTTAATACAACGAAATTTTTCGTTACTATAAGGAATTTTCTTTTAATTAACGTAATGATTCGTACTATTAACGAATATTATCATTGTATTAATGAAAATGTTTCGTTATTTCAATGAAAAACTTTCGTTGGCTCAATTTTAATGAAATTTTTTTATGTGTATATTATAAAACTCCTCCTATTATTACTGCGACATAGCTGGGAAAAGAATAAAGGGTAAAATAAAATAAGAATATACGATCGAAAGATCAGCCAGGCCGAATCCACCATGGATTGCGCAGAAACTTCTACTAAAGGCTGTAATCCACAATTGAATTACTTGGGTTATGACAATAGTTGGCGATAGCAAGGTTTTTCAAATCGTCTTAGCATTGTCTTCTTAATTGTAAGTTAGTTCATATGAATTCTATGTTAGATAGAAAATCAGATTTATTAACTAGTTTTTGATCGGTTTATATAGAGGAGTTTATAAATAATTATGAACCGTTATGACCCATTTTTCGCATGATAATTATAAAGCCAAATTTTAACCGGGTCGGGTGGATTTTTTTCCTCCATTAGACTTTAAAAGCACGGTTGCCACTCGAGCCACAAATAATCTACACCCAGAGAAGGAATATCATCACCTTCAAACATGTTTCAAGAACCAAATGTTATTTTTGGATGGTGACCATGTAACATGTTCATTGCGATCACGTTATTTTCTCGGAAATTATGTATCTGTTTTTCGTTTTTTTTTTTTAATATTTTCTTTTTATAGAAAATTTTGTTTAAATTTTATTTCTATAGAAAATTTTTCAAATTTTTATTTCGATAGAAAATTTTCTCAAAATTTTTATTTCTATAGAAATTTTTGTCAAAATTTTATTTCTATAGAAAATTTTTTCAAAATTTTATTTCTATAGAAAATTTTGTCAACATTTTATTTCTATAGAAAATTTTGTCAAAATTTTATTGCGATAGAATATTTTCTAAAAATTTATTTCTATACAAATTTTTGTCAACATTTTATTTCTATAAAAATTTTTCTCAACATTTTTATTTCTGTAGAAAATATTCTCAAAATTTTATTTCTATAGAATTTTTTAATTTTATTTCTATCGAAATTTTTGTCAAAATTTTATTTCGATAGAATATTTTCTCAAAAATTTTGTCAACATTTTATTTCTATAAAAATTTTTCTCAAAATTTTAGTTCTATAGAAAATTTTCTCAAAATTTTATTTCTATAGAAAATATTCTCAAAATTTTATTTGTATAGACAATTTTGTAAAAATTTCATTTGTAAAGAAAACTTTATCAAAATTTTATTTCTATAGAAAATTTTGTCAAAATTTTATTTCTATCGAAATTTTTGTCAAAATTTTATTTCTATCGAAATTTTTGTTAAAATTTGATTTCTATCGAAATTTTTGTCAAAATTTTATTTCTATAGAATATTTTCTCAAAAATTTATTTCTATAGAAAATTTTGTCAACATTTTATTTCTATAGATTTTTTTTTTAATTTTATTTCTACCGAAATTTTTGACAACATTTTATTTCGATAGAATATTTTCTCAAAAATTTATTTCTGTAGGAAGTTTTGTCAACATTTTAATTCTATAGAAAGTTTTTTCAAAATTTTACTTCTATAGAAAATATTCTCAAAATTTTATTGGTATGGAAAATTTTTGCAACATTTTAGTTGTATAGAACATTTTGTCAAAATTATATTTGTAAAGAGAATTTTGTAAAAATTTTATTTGTATAGAAATTTTTGTCAAAATTTTATTTCTATAGAAATTTTACTTCCATAGAAAATTTTGTCAAAATTTTATTTCTATAGAAATTTTTGTCAAAATTGTATTTCTATAGAAATTTTACTTCCATAGAAAATTTTGTCAAAATTTTATTTCTATAGAAATTTTTATTTTATTTCGATGGAATATTTTCTCAAAATTTTATTTCTATAGAAAATTTTGTAACATTTTATTTCTAAAGAAAATTTTGTCAACATTTTATTTCTATAGAAAATGTTGTCAATATTGTATTCCTATCTAAAATTTTGTAAATTTTTTTTTATAGAAATTTTTGTCAAAATTTTATTTCGATAGAATATTTTTTCAAAAATTTATTCCTATAGAAAATGTTTTAAACATTTTATTCCTATAGAAGTTTTGGTCAAAATTTTATTTTTAATAGAAAATTTTGTCAATATTTTTTATTTTGTTTTGTTTTATAGAAAATTTGTGAAGAACTTAGCAGTAGAGGAATATTTGGCAAAATCCAACAAAACGTCAAGAATTCCACCAATCTACCAAACAGTATTTTTACTACCATTTTTGTAGACTTCTACCAACTGTGGCAACCGTGTTTAGAAATCAAATCTTGGCGATCAGTTCATATTGGAGCTATGTATAATATACTAACATTAGGCATATACTAACAATAGATTACAAATTTGTACCGGATCAAATGAAATTATCTCTTTCAAGAGGCACCGAGAGTAAAATCTGGGTATGGGCTTATATGGGGACTATATAAAAATATGATCCGATATAAACAAAGTTATGCATGGTTTGCATGGTCACAAAGCATATACTAGGTCTGTTCGCGTACTTTTCCAGTAAAAAAATATCCAGTAAAAACTAGCAAGAGAGTAAGACTGTAGTTTACTCTCTTTGCTTAAAATTGCTGAAAAGTACACGAACGGCATCCAGTAACTATTTGCACATTCAAATTTTCAGTTTCCAAAAGATAAAATATAAAAAAAACGGATCAGCTGGCAACGTGTGCTATGGTTTGCAAGATTTTACTGAGGAAAAAATCTCTAGCAAAAACTTGCAATTTCTCTATCTGCTAACTGTCAAATGTAGTGCCTCTTCGGCTCTGTTTTGCTGGCTTTTTGGTGTAAACGAACGACTTCCAGTAAAAATTTGTGATAATTATCAAAAATTGTCGGGTTGTCGAACGGAGCTACTGATAGTTTATGTATAGAATGTATGCAAAGATCTAATGCATTTCCTAATAATATATTGTTGCCACATCCAATAAATAAGTCATCCCTGATGAGGGTGGAAATAATCCCTGCGAAATACTCAGCATAAGCTCTTTTTCCATAGTCGATGTAGATCACACCTTGTGAATTTGAAATGCTTACTGTCTCGATCCGTGTACTTGTATCACTTTCTCCTTCGGGGTACCTTAAAACATGGTTTATCAATATCGATCGAAGTCGACTTCGACTTTTTGATAAAAAAAAGTCGATTATTTAAAAGCTATTTTTTGACTTTGCTTTAACCCCCCTTTTTATGAAATTCCGTTAGAGTAAGTGTCGAAAATTTCAAGTAAACCGCAGAGAAGATATCTGCAATTTACTTTTTGTTAATTTATTGTTAATACATATCGGAACTACATGAAATATGAATATATAAGATTGACAGATTAAAATTGAGTTTTCCGATAGGATATGGGATTCTATTTCTATATACTTGTATATCATCACGCTTTTTAAGTATATGTAAAATTGAGCTTCAGCAAGCTTTAGAAATCTGGTTATCGGTTCTTATGGGAGATTATTCCTATATTTATTGGAGTTGATAGAAAGGGCGCCTGCTAACGTATGTAGAAATGCAGACAAAATGGTATATGTGAATAGTAAACATTAGAACGTTTCAAACTCGCAAATATTCAATCTGAACCCTGAAATTGTTCAGTATCAAGCATAAAGTAGGCAGGATTTCGTTGAGTCATATAGGGTAGGCATAAAGTAACAATCCCTCTTTTTGCCTTTTAAAATTATATTTAACAGATTTCGAACCTTGAAGATATAACACAGTCTTATTTATATATATCGTCATTGATTTTGGGTAAGCAATTTTGGATGGAAATTTTGAATGTTCTTTTTTTGCACACCCAATTGCTGTGTCCATTCCCAAAATGAATCTCTAACTCACTAACTAGCTTTATAATCTGTATTTTTGTTAACATCTAAATGACCTTTTCATGTGTGTCATGAAATCCTTTCTTTGATGTTGCATAGTCATCAACCTCAATGTTTTTCAACTCAATGTAAATCCCACCACTTTGTTTTACTTTAATGGAACCTGGTCGAAGCTGTGCAAATGAAGTTGGTACTAATGGAAGTAATATGTCAACTAAGAAAGGGTCATTAAGCTCGGTCAGAAGTGCATGTATGGTCTCTGCCGCAGAAGATTATTATAGAAAATATGATACTGAAACACATAAGTTTGCTGATATGTGAAAAGAGAAAATCTATGTGAATATATTAAATATCATTCTTTAATTGAGAGTATAAAAAACGAGTCGAGGATTTTGAACATTTACACAGGTTAGACCCACAGACCTGAGTAAGTTTTCAAAAACTCCCGGGCCAGTTAAGGAAGAATTTATCCAGATAATATGTAAAAAGGCATTACGAGATAACGATTTTCACGAGAGCAATATCAAAAACTAGAAGTGCCCATATGGAATAGGTACTTTTTGTTAAATGTGATATCACAATTGACTGAATAGTCTATGCAAGGCGGGCATGCTAACCATTGCCCCTTTGTGGTTCCCGGTTGCAACAAAAGTTCGTCGTTTTTCTCTTTGTTTACTCGCAGATCGTGGATAAAATGATTAGTTTGTTGATCTGGTTAATCCGTGAGATTCACCCCAATAAATAAAAACAAGAGACGAATTCGTTGACTTCAAGGGCCGTAGACCAACTTGCTTTTATTGAAGATAGAAGCGCAACTAACTAGAAAAGTTCCGCCCAAAACGGTTATTGATATCGTATCGAGTTTAATGGCTTAATTACAAATGAGTGAAAAGTATAACAATATTATTTCAATGTAATTCAAAAATACAAGTATTCAAATGTCAAAATAGATAATTAGCAACTGGGGTACTCATCGTATGTTGAACCGAGAGTTCAACACTCTTTTTTCACAAAGATTTGGTCTGGTCTCGAGGAAATTGTTGAGCCAGAGTTTAAGGTTCTCTTCGCCATCGAAGGTAACATTCTCTATCGGTTGAACAGAGAGCGTAACAGGTGATAGTCGGTACGTGTAAGATCCGTGAAGTATGATGGATGCTGTAGAACCATTCCAGCAAAAAAAAATTGGAAGTTCTTCTATAGGCACAACTTTAAAAGCACTTCCAAAAGTGTCCTCCCAAAGATGCTCTTTATTTTAACTGCACAGGAAGTTAATTTGAGTCACTTTTTTATAACTGTTTTTTTTTCATATTTCTAATGGGAAATTTATATTTTTTTATTTCAAATAGGTTCAAAACAGATTAAGAATAAATAAAATGGTACAAATTATTTAAATTTGGCCGAAAAACATGCTAAATCCATTCTAGAAAAATTGAGAATTTTTGAAAATATTTGATGTCAAACGTTCCAGACAAGCGTTAGACTGCATTAAAAAGTATAAAAAATTTTAAAAATTATTTATTTGTCAATATATCACAAAAAATTCTTAATTCACATCCAAAACACTGAATTCGCATCACACCTTAAGAAGTGATGCGAATTGAAGCCCATGTTAAATTCATCGCTTCTGCGCCAATTTTCCACCACTTCCGGATCCAAACATAACATTTTCACCACTCTTTTGGCGACACTTTTTTTGCTGGGCTTCTATTGGAGTGCTGTTTCGATGACTTGGTCAACATGGGGCCTGGCGTTGTCATGGAACAATATGTCTCGGTCATGTCCATCAGGACTTTTCGAGATATTTAATAGTCTTATTTATCTGAAAAACGGGCCAATGTAGAGCTCCTTGTTAGCAGTGGCATTTTTCTCGACCATTTCCCAGTGCACCATATCCTCCCAGTTCCACTAAACCCATCTATCCAGAGGCCAACCACTTCTTTCTTGCCTTTACATTGGCGTACAGACACCACTTCTATTATTCCGTGATGATTCGATACAAAAAGCGCAGCAATTTGAAGACGCTTTCCTTCGTTCCGATTGATTGAAGGTGTCGAGAGATTGCCAGTATTCTGATGTTAATTTTTTCAATGACTTCTCGAATTGCTTGGCAACCATCTTCCTTCAATATAACCTTCTGGAGGTCTTGGTCAAATTGGCTCAGATTCGGACGAAGCCCTTCATAGGTTAGGTTAGGTTAGGTGGCAGCCTGATGTATCAGGCTCACTTAGACTATTCAGTCCATTGCGATGCCACATTGGTGAACTTCTCTCTTATCACTGAGTGCTGCCCGATTCCATGTTAAGCTCAATGACAAGGGACCTCCTTTTTATAGCCGAGTCCGAACGGCGTTCCACATTGCAGTGAAACCACTTAGAGAACTTTGAAACCCTCAGAAATGTCACCAGCATTACTGAGATGGGATAATCCACCGCTGAAAAATTGTTTGGTGTTCGGTCGAAGCAGGAATCGAACCCACGACCTTGTGTATGCAAGGCGGGCATGCTAACCATTGCACTACGATGGCTCCCTTCATATATATCATATTCATAAATCCAAAGTTCAAAACTTCTAAAAATGACTGCAATTTTTCTGCGACCGTCTATAACTATCGACCGATAAATCATAAATGCGATGTTGCCTAAAAATGGTTTCAGATTTAATATATCCCATATTTATACCTTGCGCCACACCGTGGGATAAGTTAGTTCATATGTTTGCAACACTCAGAAGGAGACGAGATAGACATATAATGCCTTTGGCAATATTGCTCAGGTCCGGCCGCTGAGACGATCTAGCCATGTCCGTCTGTCTGTGAACACATTTTTGCGATCAAAGTCTAGGTTGCAGTTTTAGTTCAATCGACCTCAAATTTTGCAAAATTATGTTTTTTGGGTCCGAATAGAATCCTATTGATTTTGGTAGAAATCGGTTCAGATTTAGATATAGCTCCCATATATATCTTTCGCCAGATATGCACTTATATGGACCCAGAAACCAGAGTTTTACCGTAATTAACTTAAAATTTTGCACTAGGAGTTGGTACACTGAAAAAAAAGCATGCCCGGTTCCAAAGATTTTGTCTTTACTTTAAAAAATTTGGTATTGATTCCGAGCCAAAGAAGCGGAGAATACAAGTAAGGATAAGTTTAAGACACAATTCTCTTTTAAATTTGGGTTTTGTGTACTTGCTTCTAGGAAGCAAATTTTTATTTTTCGCTTTCTCAGCTTTTTTTCTTCATATGCTATCACAGTCCTTTAAAAACGAGTTAACGATAACTTTATTTTCCAAATTAAGACTCGACTTCCAGTAGAAATTATGCTATGTTTCAAGTAAAAAACTTCTTTAAAATAAAGTTTTGAAAAACATGTCCTATATTTGAACGATTTTTTGCTTTGTAGTCAAGATGCAAAAATACAACAAATTTAAAGACAATTTCATTAAATTTAAAGAATTTTTCTTTATTATTAAAGTCAAGTTGACCTTAGCCCAAACATTTTTCCTTTCTTGTTATGATACCCATTTTTAAGTGAAATCACTTAATTATAAGTGAAAAGTTTATCGACTTTTGGACAAGGAAAAAAACTTTATATTAGAGAAATGCGTCTTCTATGCTAAGCATAGAAGACGCATTTGCATTCGTATTTTAAAGACACGAAATCTTTGACCTCACGACAATATTTTGGTACTAATGGAAGTAATATGTCAACTAAGAAAGGGTCATTAAGCTCGGTCAGAAGTGCATGTATGGTCTCTGCCGCAGAAGATTATTATAGAAAATATGATACTGAAACACATAAGTTTGCTGATATGTGAAAAGAGAAAATCTATGTGAATATATTAAATATCATTCTTTAATTGAGGGTATAAAAAACGAGTCGAGGATTTTGAACATTTACACAGGTTAGACCCACAGACCTGAGTAAGTTTTCAAAAACTCCCGGGCCAGTTAAGGAAGAATTTATCCAGATAATATGCAAAAAGGCATTACGAGATAACGATTTTCACGAGAGCAATATCAAAAACTAGAAGTGCCCATATGGAATAGGTACTTTTTGTTAAATGTGATATCACAATTGACTGAATAGTCTATGCAAGGCGGGCATGCTAACCATTGCCCCTTTGTGGTTCCCGGTTGCAATAAAAGTTCGTCGTTTTTCTCTTTGTTTACTCGCAGATCGTGGATGAAATGATTAGTTTGTTGATCTGGTTAATCCGTGAGATTCACCCCAATAAATAAAAACAAGAGACGAATTCGTTGACTTCAAGGGCCGTAGACCAACTTGCTTTTATTGAAGATAGAAGCGCAACTAACTAGAAAAGTTCCGCCCAAAACGGTTATTGATATCGTATCGAGTTTAATGGCTTAATTACAAATATGTGAAAAGTATAACAATATTATTTCAATGTAATTCAAAAATACAAGTATTCAAATGTCAAAATAGAGAATTAGCAACTGGGGTACTCATCGTATGTTGAACCGAGAGTTCAACACTCTTTTTTCACAAAGATTTGGTCTGGTCTCGAGGAAATTGTTGAGCCAGAGTTTTTCAGTGTAGGAGTACAGTTGGTAGTGTAGTCAAGTGTGCTAATATTTATTGAAATCGGTTCAGATTTAGATATAGCTTCCATATATCTTTCGCCCGATATACACTTATATGTCCTCAGAAGCCAAATTTGTACCCAATTTTGCACAAGGAATTAGTACTATAATCAAGTACGCCAAACTTGATTGAAATCGGTTCAGATTTAGCTATAGCTCCCATATACAGCTCTGTTTAATGAATGCCCCATTTAGCGAAAATCCAATTTAACGAACGTTCAAATTCCTAACGTTGAGTATTCTAAATAACGAACGGTTGAGCAAAATGTACGTTCGATTTAACGAAAACTCTTTTAATCTTAAGAAAATTAACAACAAAAATCATCAATATTTGACGATTGGGAAAATGGTTTAACAACATATTTAGATTCCATCAAATGTTTGGAAACACATATTCTATGGCCAGGAACCTAGGTTAGATAGAGTAGCAGCTCCGCTACCGGAAATGGAGCTACCCCAGAACCAGTACAGAACTACTCCCTGGTGTGAATGGACCAGTCCCAATTCTGGTCGAAACATATGGAAGGTACCGGTCACTTTGAAACGGGTTTGTCCTTGACGAGGTAAATTTACACTGCAGGACACGGCTTGGACTCATTCCAAAGGACATGACCTGAATACTGGTGTATGTATATAGGACGCGTTGGCAAGATGTTACTATGAACAATACCTATGTCACACATGAACTATAAACATTACCTATGCCTTGCCCAACTTGAAACCGGGGGCTAGAAACAAATTATGGAATGTTGGGGACATTCGGCGACCCACATCATATTTTTCATCAGCACATTTCTTACTGTTTGAATATAATTCAAAGTTCTTACTACTTAGCAAGAATTCAGTACATGTCAACAATTCATGCACTGACTAGTAAGAACTTTTATTTATATTCCAACAGTAAGAAATGCGCAGATGACAAATAGGATGTGGATCATCAAATAAGGGTTAAAGAAATGTTGCCTTATTTCAAAGACATACGGCTTTAACGGAGGGACTCAAATTTCAATTAAACCAATAAAATCATTTTAAACCAAAGATTATGAACTTGCTTCCTTTTAATAAGAATTTCTTTATATTAAAGAAATTTCTCGTGTCCTTAAATGTAGGTTCATTAACTTCAACTTAAATGTAAGGTTTGGTTCTTCCCAAAATTTAGGTTTTATTTGTAAATAAACTGCCTCTTAGACTCGGAATCACTACTCTGAAATCCTTAAGTGAAATCAAAATCTTTGGTTTCCAAAGTAAATTTTTTTTGTAGTGTACAAGTCCATTCTATTGTTTTCAACATTCAACTATTTAATATTGTTTCATGGTGAATAAGCGACTTTTAAAATCTTCTCACATGAATAACAATCTGGCCACTGGTCTTTGGCTGTGGATACATTCACACAGCGAATGTATCCACAGTCTGCTTGTATGCAACAATCTGGGCACTTGTGATAGGCCTTTGTTAGAGTTTAATCAATTAAAAGCAATTAAGGGGGCACAAATGGGGGGTTTACCGCTTTTTTTTATAGGAGCGAAAAAATTGGATTTGTTGCAAACGGATGGAGGGTTAAGGTAACAGTCACCAGGCATATTGTTGTGGGTCAGTCCATTGACAAAATGCAATGGCCGCAGTCATTAGGGTCTTGGAATCGTGGTTTTGGAAATAAGCGAGAAAAAACGCATACACGGGAAAGGGTCATGAATTGAGAAATTAGCTATTTACGTTGGGCGCAAGGGAAACGATGGGAGGTGGGCCTTTCCTTTTTGAATGCAAACTTTTGAGGTCGGAAAAACAAAGAGTAAATAGTCATTTGATGGTTGCCTGTGTTTGTTTGTTTTCTTTTTTGGCGAATGTATTTATCCCCTCCCCCCTTTTCTGGCAGATTGGTGGTCCTCTGTTTTCTTTTTTATTATGTGAATTTGCAATTTTCATTTTTGTTTCGTTTACAGTATAGCCATAAAATGAGAATGACTAATGATTGTCCTCCATTATTATTATTAGAATTTACCATGTTTTCCATTCCATTAGTAATAATGACCTGATTTTTTAATTGCAAACATTTTAATGCTGCTTCTTTCTCCCCATTATAGGTTAGAAGCGCCACCGCTGTTCTCAGCGGCCACAATGGACGCCAAGAAATTGCAACAATTGCAGCAATCGCAGAATGTTCAAAAGAAAATACCATTGGCCTATCAAACAAACATCGCCGATTATCGTACCGCCACACATTCACCAGTCTTCCAACAACAGCATCAGCATCAGCAACAACAACATGGCAACTATCATATGACCAGTCATATGAATAGTGGTGTCGGTGGTCATTATCAACAGAGTCCCACAACAACCTCATCGAGTGGCGGTGGACCACTCTCACCCATTGACATACAACCACAAGCTAGTAAATTGCTGCTCAAGCATCAACTTCAAAATTCGGGAAGTGGTGGTAGTTCGATACAAAGTTCTCCCTATCATCAGGCCTCCATATCATCGGGTTATCCCACTAGTAGTGGTGGTGGCACAGATCAATTATATCAATCACCGCCAGAGCGTACATATCTACAGGCTGCGGGCCGTTTGGGCTCTTCGAATTCGTCGGCCTTGGCATTGCAACAGCAGTATCAGCAAATCCAACAGGCCAAATTGCAGGCGCAGATAGCATCACAGAATGAAGCCATACAACAGCAACAACAAAGAAATTTTGCTATGCGTCAGGCCATGAATGCGGCCGCTCCCCAGGGTCATTATCATATGTCACAGCAGCAGCAGCAGGGTCAAGGCCCACCACAACAGCATCAACAAAGAGCACCACCTTCATCGCTAAATTTGACCAATCAGTTCCAACCAGCCTCGGGACCCTTGAAGGTTAATCAACAAAATTCCCAAAAGGCATCGCAACAACACTACCATCAACAACAGCAACAGGAACAAATCTATGGTCATCATCAGCAGCAGCAGCAGCAACAACAGCATCAACAACAAATGCAACATCTCCAAATGCAGCAGCAACAACAACAGCATCATGCTCATGCCTTACAGCATCGATCCAAATCGGATCTCCAACAGACACCCGTCAGCAATGATCAGAGTCCCATTTACATACAGCAAAATCATCCCGGCCATGTTGTGAATCAGGCTGTGCAAACTCAAATTTCCACAGTCGCCAAGGCCACTACCATTACCAAAACACCCAGCTCAGAGGATTCCTCTTCGGCTTCGGCCAAGAGTCCCACCCATGCTCCTTTGGATCGTAAGAAATCTGCTGGCAGCTCCAATTCCAATGCTCAAGCTTTAAAATCGCCCATTACCAAGAGGCCACCCAATTCCCCGGTTACCATTTCCGGCTGGCTATACAAGCAGGGATCCGATGGCCTTAAGGTCTGGCGTAAACGTTGGTTTGTTTTAGCTGAATATTGTCTCTACTATTACAAGAGTCCCGACGAGGAAAAAGTTTTGGGTTCCATACTCTTACCCTCGTACAAGGTATCGGCTTGTTTGCCCGAGGATAAAATCTATCGAAAATTTGCCTTCAAATGTGAACATCAAAATATGCGCACCTATTGGCTGGCTGCCGAAAATGCCGAATCCATGGTTCAGTGGGTAAGAGCACTTAGTGCAGCTACCTTAATGCAGGCTACCCATGGTAGTGCTGGTGACTCCTCGGAACATCCTAGTGGCTCATCATCGGTAAATCATAGTGGAGAGAATTCCGATTCTGGCATTAATACCCTACAAAGCAAAATGTCCGGTCAGGGCCAAGTTACACCGGCTTCCGACAATGGTGGAGGTGTAACAGCTTCCAGCAGTAATAGTGGTGGAGGAGCTCAACCCCTCTATGCTAATGCTCCACCCAAACCAAGACGTATTACCGATGGTGGTTATTCATCGCCCTCACCCGAACATTCAGTGGATAATGAAAGGACCAGATCAAGTCAGCAACAGACTAGTCGACGAAGTGGTATCATGTCCCCTTCCCTACAACAAATGCAACAGCAACAATACCAACAACAACAGCAACAACAACGTTCACAACATCATGCCATCTATGACACCCGAACGGGTAATGTCTCATCAGCCATACGTGTACCACAGCAACAATCCAATTATAATTTAGATAACCTCGAGTCACAATATCAACAGCAACTCACTTTGAGCCCCGAGGAATATCCATCATCACCTCTGGGCAGTCCTTCACAGTATATGGATGCTCAAATGGAACAACAAATAATGCAATTACAACAACAGCGTATGGCTGTGGACGATATCTATGGAGAGCGTGAATTGTATATGCAGCGTTTGATTCAACAACGCTATCCACCAAATATGGCCGCATATGGTGCGGCAGCAGAACGTCGTACTCCCGATGCATATGGACGTTCAAAGAATCGCCTCTTTTCCGACTATGAGGATATTTACAATTTGACCGCAGCTGAAACGGCAGCCCAAGCTGTCCTACTCCAGGAGGCAGCAGCCTATCGTCGACCCCTTTCACCACCCAGCTATGAGGATAATAAATATATGCCTACAGTACCATCACGTTATACACCCAATCATTTGGAGGTAAGTGAGAGAAAATTTAGAAACAAAAATTGTTTTTTTTTTTTTTTTTGTATTGAACTAAAAATGCAAATGGAAAAGAAAAAATACTCGCTAGAGATTTATGGGCTGCTGAGGAACTTTGATATATGGATTCATAGATTTTTCCATTTTAAACAATCAAAACAAGAATTTGTCTATTTCGAAAGTCATATATGGCCAATTTTCAGTGTTATCATTGTGATCATTGTACCAGTTTATAGGCATATTTGCCACTCCTTAATTAATCTCTGCGTATAGCATCCGAGTTCTGTTTAAATCTATAAAGGCCCCTATTCTTTGGCTCGGAATCAATACCAAAATCCTTAACTGAAGGTCAAAATCTTTGGATTCAACTAAACTTTTTTTTTGTAGGAGATCATGCGTTGAAAATAGGGTACCTCATTTTTCGATGTCTGGTAGGGGAGTTGGACACACTACCCCCTTACCGGAATTTATGAATATTGTATCGAAGTTCTTGATTTGCTTAAAATTTACAAGGAAGTTCCGATACTTTATTTTCCTATATTTGTTCAGGGAAGGAGACCCCCTCTATGCCCGACATTTTTTTTGTCAAAAAAGTAAACTTCTCCGTTCTACTTGAGGGAGGTTATAGAATTAATCTGGGGTACTTGATTATTCATAACAGGTTGGCTGATAAGTCCCCGGTCTAACAAAGAAAAACACATTTTTTTTTGTCAAAATTCGTTTTTATTATTCAACATAGTTCCCTTCAAGAGCGATACAACGATTATAACGACCTTCCAATTTTTTGATACCATTTTGGTAGTACTCCTTCGGTTTTGCCTCAAAATAGGCCTCAGTTTCTTCTTTGTTGCCAAATGTTTTCTCTGCGAGCATCCTTTTGAGGTCTGAGAACAAAAAAGTCGCTGGGGTCAAGATTTGGAGAATACGGTGGGTGGGGAAGCAATTCAAAGCCCAATTCATGAATTTTTGCCATCGTTCTTAATGACTTGTAGCACGGTACGTTGTCTTGGTGGAACAACACTTTTTTCTTCTTCATATGGGGACGTTTTGCCGCGATTTCGACCTTCAAACGTTCCAATAACGCCATATAATAGTCACTGTTGATGGTTTTTCCCTTCTCAAGAAAATCGATAAAAATTATTCCATGCGCATCCCAAAAAACAGAGGCCATTACTTTGCCAGCGGACTTTTGAGTCTTTCCAGGCTTCGGAGACGGTTCACCGGTCGCTGTTCACTCAGCCGACTGTCGATTGGACTCAGGAGTGTAGTGATGGAGTCATGTTTCATCCATTGTCACATATCGACGGAAAAACTCGGGTGTATTACGAGTTAACAGCTTCGAACACCGCTCAGAATCATCAACACGTTGTTGTGTTTGGTCAAATGTGAGCTCGCGCGGCATTTGACCTCTGCTATCTCGATCAACTTCATTTTACGGTCATTCAAAATCATTTTGTGGGTTTTTTTGATGTTTTCGTCGGTAACCACCTCTTTCGGGCGTCCACTGCGTTCACCGTCCTCCGTGCTCATTTCACCACGCTTGAATTTTCGTCAAATTTGGACATTTTGAATGTTGGTACTATAAAAAACAAGTATATACGGCCGTAAGTTCGGCCAGGCCGAATCTTATGTACCCTCCACCATGGATTGCGTAGGAACTTCTACTAAAGGCTGTCATCCACAATCGAATTACTTGGGTTGCGATAACACTTGCCGATGGCAAGGTATCGTAAAACTTTTTAACACTGTCTTCTAAATTGTAAGTTAGTCCATAAGGGGTATATATTAAACAAAAAAAACAAAAAAAAATGCCGATTAAGTACGTATATAATTCAGTTTGACAAAATTTTCTATAGAAATAAAATTTTGACAAAATTTTCTATAGAAATAAAAACTTGACAAAATTTTCTATAGAAATAAAATGTTGACAAAATTTTCTATGGAAGTAAAATGTTGACAAAATTGTCTATAGAAATAAAATGTTGACAAAATTTTCTACAGAAATAAATTTTTTACAAAATTTTCTATAGAAATAAAATGTTGACAAAATTTTCTATAGAAATAAAATGTTGACAAAATGTTCTATAGAAATAAAATGTTGACAAAATTGTCTATAGAAATAAAATGTTGACAAAATTTTCTACAGAAATAAATTTTTTACAAAATTTTCTATAGAAATAAAATTTTGACAAAATTTTCTATGGTAATAAAATGTTGACAAACATTGCTATAGAAATAAACTTTTTACAAAACTTTCTATAGAAATGAAATTTTGACAAAACTTTCTATAATAATAAAATTTTACAAGTTTTACATGGCTGTTAGAGGCCATATACTAACGAAATGTACCAAATTTCAACCGCATCGGATGACTTTTGCTCCTCCAAGAGGCTCCGGAGGTCAAATCTGGGGATCGGTTTATATGGGAGCTATATATAATTATGGACCGATATGGACCAGTTTTTGCATGGTTGTTAGAGACCATATACTAACACCACGTACCAAATTTCAATCGGGTAGGATGAAGTTTACTCCTCCAAGAGGCTCCGGAGGTCAAATCTGGGGATCGGTTTATATGGGAGCTATATATATTTATGGACCGATATGGACCAATTTTTGCATGGTTGTTAGAAACCGTATACTAACATCAGGTACCAAATTTCAACCGGATCGGATGAATTTTGCCCCTCCAAGAGGCTCCGGAGGTCAAATCTGGGAATCGGTTTATATGGGGGATATATATAATTATGGACCTATATGGACCAATTTTTGCATGGTTGTTAGAGACCGTATACTTAGACCACGTACCAAATTTCAACCGGATCGGATGAACTTTGCTGCTCCGGAAGGCTCCGCAAGCCAAATTTGGGGATCGGTTTATATGGGGGCTATACGTAAACGTGGGCCGATATGGCCCATTTTCAATACCATCCGACCTACATCAATAACAACTACTTGTGCCAAGTTTCAAGTCGATAGCTAGTTTCGTTCGGAAGTTAGCGTGATTTCCACAGACGGACGGACATGCTTAGATCGACTCAGAATTTCACCACGACCCAGAATATATATACTTTATGGGGTCTTAGAGCAATATTTCGATGTGTTACAAACGGAATGACAAAGTTAATATACCCCCATCCTATGGTGGAGGGTATAATAATATGTATTTAATACTAGCGTCGCCATCTATGTGTCAGACCGGGGACTTATCAGCCAACCTGTTATGTGGACGATGAGGGGAACCTCTCGCCAACCTTACCTTACCCAACGTTTTAAAAATGGCCCTGAGTTCTTCGATTTTCTTGACATTTTCATGGACGGCTAGGAATGGCTACTAAACAAAGATCCCCTGATTTATTTTTGGACGGGAGGTCCTACTCTCTTTTTTTAACGAAGAAACTAAACCTTTAAATTTACAAAGGACTTTGGGGGGAAAGTTATGAAATTAATATGTAGTAGCCGATTTTTTTGTTATATTTAATCATGTCCAACATTGAGAATAGTTTTTTTTTTAATTTTTAGAGAAAATTGAATGTGATCTCTAGCCAAAATTCTCCTCATTTATTTCTCGATATTTGATCGGGAAAGGGGTCATCTTTTTTGTAAAAAATAGAGCAAAATCGAAACTTTTCCGATTTAATAGAAATTTACGGGGAACCTGGGAGAAGGGGATTAAATTAATATAGGGTACCTTCTTCGAATAGTGAAAAATCGAAATTTCTTCGATTTAAAAGGGTGAGATTATCAAATGAATATAGGGTATGTAATGTTTCGATATCTGGTAAGGACGTAGGGGAAAATTATGAAATTAATCTGGGGTAACCAATTTTTTGATATTTAATGGGAAAGGTGGATCCCCATGCTTGACATTGTGAAAAGTTTTCCGATTTTCTTGAAATCGGAGAAAGTTAAAGGTGGTCTTGAGCCAAAACTCTCCTAATTTATTCTTCGATATCTGGTCGGAAAGGGCATCGCCTGTTTTTTTTTTTTTTTTTTGAAAATTTAAAGTTTTCAGATTTGCTCGAAATTTGCAGTCAAGGTATAGTGGTGGTCACTAAATAGGAATTAGGTGCTACATGCATTGATATTTCCACGAGAGGTAGTTGTTTAAGTAAAAAAATTAAATTTACATGAAATTGACAGACATCATAGCAGATGCTTCATATTCCTTTATATGTTCGGGGATGACATCTTCAACTACATAAAAACACTCAACGTGTGGGAGGATACGTAATTTCCCGGTATGTTGAGTAAAGGGATAGCTCACTTTGATAAACCACTCATGAAATTCACAGGAAATTTAGAAGATGGTCTAACGGCATGAAAGCAAAATCTAACAAAATTGGAGGGAAGGGGCAGTACAAAATCTAAGAAATTCCCGAGTTTTTGTTGGGAATATTAAAAAAAAAAAACATTTTGTAATTTGTATAGTAGTTAATTTTTTTGTACTGTTAAGAAGATTTTCTTCGAAATATTCTGTAAAGGATATGGTTGACTTAGTTATTGTAAAATATTCCATAACAATTTACTTCGAATTAAATGCGACATTTTTTTTTTAACAAATAGTCTGTCAGTTTTTAAAAGTCAGGAATGCGCAGTAAACCGGACCGAGTACGGCTAGTTTCTCTTATGACGCATTAAATTGTTGTATTTTTTTATAAGAAAATCCGTTTAGATTACAGAAGTGATTGATGACCACTTTATATTAGAGATGTGCGCGAGACACGAAATTGTCGTGACACACGTGAATCACGTGAGTCGTGAATAAAATCTGGAGCAACTCTCGTGAAAGTGAATGCGTGAATGGGACTAAAACAAATATGTCGTACGTGAGTAATAAAATCGGTTCGTGAATGTGCGTAAATAAAATTTCTGCAAAATCACGCTCACGAAAAAAATCAAGATTTAATACTTACTCGTATGCTAACTGAAATTGATGTAGCTGTCGAGGTATATTTTATTTATGAATTTTGTAACCCTTGCTCATTCCCGGTTGGAAAAAGTCGTGAGTCTCGTGAATTTGTCGTGAGTGACGTGAATTGTCGTGAATCGTGCTTGAACGTCAGTCTGTAAAAGTAGTTCGTGAGTGAGCGTGCGTGATTACTGTTTTTCATTTCGTGAATGTGCGTGAGTGTGAGTGGCCACGACACTTATCGTGCGTGAATAAATATTTGACTTCGTGAATGTGCGTGAGTGTGAGTGAAATTTCACTCACGCGCACACCTCTACTTTATAAATTATTTAAGCGAACACTTAAAGTGCCTAAAAATTTGCAAAGAAAATTTGCAATACTACCTAGCGAAAATAGAGCTTCTAAAAAGGTAATTTGGATCCCCAATTTCTGATCCGGAAGTAGAACAAACTCCAATGAATTTTTCATGGGCTTGTCATAAAGGGTGATACGGTCAAAATTTGGTCAATATAAACTTGACGTATTTCTTTCAATTTTGCATTTAAAAAACCTGAACACCCCTCATTTTGAAGGTGTGTGTGTGTGTGTAGAATGTTGCTCCTATTTTGATTTTGGAATTCACTCTTCAGTTGTTAAAATGCCGGCCAAGCAAGAAGAGCAGCGTATCAAAATTTTGCTCGCGCATCGCGAAAATCCGAGCTACTCGCACGCAAAGCTGGAAAAATCGCTAAAAGTTGCCAAATCAACCGTTACAAATCTAATTAAAGTGTGTGGGGAACGTTTGTCGACAGCCAGGAAGTCTGGATCGGGGGGAAATCGAAAACCGGAAGCCGCTGAGACGACAAAGAGAGTTGCCGGTAGTTTCAAGCGAAACCCTAACCTCTCTCTCCGAGACGCCGCAAATAAGCTGGGTGTATCGTCTACAACCGTGCATCGAGCCAAAAAACGAGCCGGACTATCGACTTACAAGAAGGTAATGACTCCAAATCGCGATGATAAACAAAATGCGACGGCCAAAGCGCGATCCCGGAGGCTGTACACGACGATGCTGACGAAGTTTGACTGCGTGGTAATGGACGACGAAACCTACGTCAAAGCCGACTACAAGCAGCTTCCGGGACAGGAGTTTTATACGGCAAAAGGAAGGGGAAAGGTAGCAGATATTTTCAAGCACATAAAACTGTCAAAGTTCGCAAAGAAATATCTAGTTTGGCAAGCCATCTGTACTTGAGGCTTGAAAATCAGCATTTTCATAGCTTCCGGGACTGTCAACCAAGAAATTTACGTGAAAGAGTGTTTAAATAAACGTCTGCTGCCTTTCCTGAAGAAACACGGTTGTTCCGTACTGTTTTGGCCGGATTTGGCATCTTGCCATTACGGTAAAAAGGCCATGGAGTGGTACGCCGCCAACAACGTGCAGGTGGTTCCCAAGGACAAGAACCCTCCCAACACGCCAGAGCTCCGCCCAATTGAGAAATACTGGGCTATTGTCAAGCGGAACCTAAAGAAGACCAAAAAAACTGCTAAGGACGAGCAGCAGTTCAAGGCAAACTGGCTTTCTGCGGCGAAGAAGGTGGACAAGGTGGCTGTACAAAATCTGATGGCAGGTGTCAAGCGTGAGGCCCGGCAATTCGGATTTGGAAAAGCGAAATCCTAACTGAATATTTTTCCGGAATTTTATACTAATTGAACTTGAAAAAGAAATTTAAATTGATTTTTTAAAGAAACGATTTCACCGATTTACACGCGTTTTCCCTTGACCAAATTTTGACCGTATCACCCCTTAGGACAGAGTTACTCGATTTTTGGTTCCTTTGCATTGCTGTAGAAGCTGTGCCTTGGAAGTTTATTTGGATAAAGAAATTTAAAAAACCAAACCCAAAATTTTGTTTCTCCAATTTCACCTGTTATTTTTCATCGGAAGTGGCAAATATCGATAGGGGATCCCGGGATGCGCTTTAAAAGAACTGGTCTAAAGGACTGCTTCAGAAGTGAACAAAAATTGATGGGAGATTCCGGGATACGTTTTAAAAGAAATGTTTGTGTTTTCAATTTTTTTTCTGCTGGGTACACTGAAAAAAAAAATATTTATGTGACATTTAAGATTACGCAACCTAAATTTTAGGATGCGAAATTTACGAAATATTAAGGACAAATTTCTTTAAAATAATGAAATTTTAATTAAAGTAAAGTTTATAATTTTTGCTTCAAAAAGTTTTACATTTAGGACACAAATTTTGTTAATTTGCGTCCCTCCGTTAAAGAAGAATGGCTTTAACATTTTTGATTTAAAGAAATTGTCCTTAAATTAACTGAAATATTGAAACTTTAGATTTAAGTTAAAAACGCTTCAAATATAGGCTAGGGCTTATTTTGAGGATTTAGCGTCTTTGGTTTAAAGTCTTTTTTGGAATTAAGAAAACATGTTTTACTTTGAAGTATCCGTTATAATTTGGATTTTTAAACTGGCATTTATTTGCACGTGAGTACCTTTATTAATAAACCGCGAAAAGAGAATGAAAATTTGATAAATGAGATCTGTATACTAATTTTAATTTTATTGGTCCTAGCTAGAGTTAAAGCCAGATAGATCACTAAAAAATTTCTTTATTTTAAAGAAGCCGCATCTTTGGCTCGGAATCAATGCCAAAATCATTAAGGGAAGGTCAAAATCTTTGGATCCAAGTAAACTAAGCTACTCCCTCGAACTGTCAAGATAAACAAGTTATTTTCGACCAAATTATTGTTATATCAGTTTAGTTCTAATTTTAAATATGTCCTTTATTAAATTATTTAAAATTATGTACGGGATAGCCTAAACCTTTAAATAGTGCTGTATTTGGCCCCGCCAAAAGCTACACCGAGTTTTATTTGTTTCAGAGAGAAGTGGAAAGAATTTATGATATTCTCATTAATATGCTTTTATTTTTAATTTATTCATACTCTACTCAATTTTTGCTATTCTAAACTAAAAAAAAGAAAAATAATCAGATCATAAAAATATTCATATATTTTTTGCTGATTATCATAGAAATTCTAGGAAATTCCCAATTATTACAATTAGACTTTTAAGCTAGTTGTGTAGAATTCCCCTAAATGCCTCTCATTTGAATGAAGTACGAATAGAAGTGTGTCTGTGAATCCAAAATTCCACCCACATCTCTAATTCAACCTAGATTGGAATATTTGATTGTAACTTGGTCAGTGGTAGAGCCTCACCTCCTTATTTAAATGAAACAAAATGTGAACCACTAACCATGGTTGTACTAAATGTTAATGGAGAACAAAATGCAATTAAAGCTAATAACACCGCCACACCAATACCACCACTTGCGGTTGTCACTCCTTGGTGGTATAGTTTTGCAGGCGGTGGGTAACCTCATCTACTCGCGACTACCACTTCCATATGCTAAAATTGTTTGGTTGCACGCATGCAGAATACTCAACAAAGGATGGCCTATTTCCTTAAGGCAAACACCAGGTGTTGGTGATAAAGATGATGACGATGATGTTGAGAGTAGTGCAGCAGCATAGTTCCACTGATATTTTGTTGTTGGTTTTGTTGAATAGCAAAACGTCCTAGGCTTTTGCCCTGGTTCCTTTTTTTTGTGTGTGTATAGAGAGACACATTTTACCTTAATTTTTATTGAGGAGTGTAATCCTAGGTATGGTTTATGAAATGGAAATGTTTATTTTAAATTTATTTCAGAATTTGTTAGTTGTTTAACTTTCTTGCCCAAAGCTCTGTACTCTCTACATAGCGGCTGCGAGTATGGTCATGTAATATTTTAAAAAGGTTTACCAAAGGAAAATATTTAAAGCGGATATGTTCTAGTTTCGTTGTTTTTGTTGCGACTCACTTTGCAAATATAACATTTCAAGGGCACGTTATTTAGTTTATTTAATAAACAATTATAAACAATTATAAGTTATTATATAATTTCAAACGTTACTGTTTTAGTATACCCAAAAAAAGTTTAACCCACACTGAAAAAATATTTACGTGATATTAAAGATTACGCAACCTAAATTGTACGATGCAGAATTTACAAAAAATTAAGGACAAATTTCTTTAAAATAATGAAATTTTAATAAAAATAAAGTTTATAATCTTTGCTTCATAAATTTTTTTCATTCAATTTAGGACAAAAATTTTGTAAATTTGCGTCCCTCCGTTAAAGTCGCATGTCTTTGAACTAAGGCTAATTTTTCTTAAAGTAAAGAAACACATATTTGTTTTAAGGAAATTGTCCTTAAATTAATAAAAACACATTTCTATTAAATTTATTAATTTATTTTAATTTAAGTAAATTAAATTTAGTTGATCTCTTCTTAACTAAAAAATATTAATTTAAGTTATTTAAATTAAATCAAAATAAAATGAATTTTAATTAAAAATAATAAATTAAATTAAAGTGAATAAAAACTAATTTTTGTTTATTTGAGATAATTACAGTTAATTAAATTGTCTTAAATTAAATAAATAAATTAAATAAATATACTTATTTAATCTAAGAATTAATTTTAATTTAATTTAATTAACTGAACTTAATTTATTTTAGATTGATGTAATTAAATTCAATTATTATACCCTAAACCACATAGTGGTCAGGGTATAATAAGTTTGATCGGCCAAAAAATGTGCCTACCAGAAATATTGATTTTAGACCCCAAAAATATATACCGATCGACTCAGAATCACCTCCTGAGTCGATCTAGCGCTTGGTGTCCGTCTGTCCGTCCGTCCGTCCGTATGTCCATGTATTTGTTGTTCACAGGATTCCGGTCGCAATTATTAACCGATTTTGATGAAATTTGGTACAGGGAGTTTTCTGGGCACAAGGACGAACGCTATTTAATTTGGAAGAAATCGGATCAAATTTAGATATAGCTCCCATATATATGTATCGCCCGATTTCGACAAATGGGGTCACGTTGCGCTTTTTTTCAAACGGATCGTCACCAAATTTGGCAAAAGGTAATCTTTTCCATCGCCCTTCAAGTCTGCAAAATTTCATCCAAATCGGTTCAGATTTAGATATAGCTCCCATATATATGTATCGCCCGATTTTTCTAAATTTGGCCATAAAACCCTTATTTATCAACCGATCTTACTCAAATTTGGCTAAATTTAGTCTTCTATAGCACAGCTATATGTGCAAAAAATCATCGAAATCGGTTCAGATTTAGCTATAGCTCCCATATATATGTACCGCCCGATTTTTCTAAATTTGGCCATAAAACCCTTATTTATCAACCGATCTTACTCAAATTTGGCTAAATGTAGTCTTCTATAGCACTAACTATATGTGCAAAATTTCATCCAAATCGGTTCAGATGTAGATATAGCTCCCATATTTGTATCACCCGATTTTGAAGAATTCGGCCCTAATAACCTTATGTTTGACCATACAGGCCTCATTTCTTAACTGATCTTACTCAAATCTTGCACAAGGTAACCTTTTGTGGTATTAATCAAACCAGCAAAATATTATGCAAATTGGTTCAGATTTAGATATAGCTTCCATATATATGCATCGCTCGATTTTCCCAAACTTGGCCATAGTACTCTTATTTATTAACCAATGTTACTAAAATTTCAAATTTTGATGTACTAGCCGATCGTACTTATACGTACTTGTAGCTCTTACATAAGAATATTGCTCGATTTTTACAAATTTGTATATATTACCCACACTAATTTAACGATTTTCTCTTTTTTAATTATGGGCTCAATATTAGTGGCATACTAACTCCGTAGGTGCAATATCAACACAGCCAGTGTTGCTAGAAGTAGGGGAAATTCCCTATATGTAGGGTTTTTCTAATATTTAGCGTCTTGTAGGGACGTAGGGCCACAATGTAGGACATTTTCACTCAACACAATTTGTAATAATTTTTACATTTTGGTGGCTCTAGAGGAGGAAATTAGAAGCCGGCAAGGCTTGATCTTTAACAATGTGTGGTAAACTTTAGTCCTGTAGAAAATTTTGTCAACATTTTATTTCTATAGAACATTTTGTCAAAATTGTTTTTCTATAGAAATTTTTTTTTGCAAAATATTATTTCTATAAAAATTTTTCTCAAAATTTTATTTCTGTGGAATTTTGTCTCAAAAATTTATTTCTATAGAATTATTGTCAAAATTTTATTTCTATAGAAAAATTTCTCACAAAAATTTGTTTATAGAAACTTTTTCCAAAATTTTATTTTTATAAAGATTTAACAAAAAAGATTACAAATTTGGGTAGAATTCTACCAACTGTGGCAACCGTGGTCGTAATACAAATTTATATTCTAAGTTATATACGTTGCATATTCATGTTTTATGATAATAAAGTACTTAGAACCATTTTTGTTTTGTAAAATTTAACGAAAAATATAGTAGGGAAAATTGTTTTGGAATGTATAGGAAAGTAGGGAACTTTTTTTTGTCCTTGTAGGGTAAACCGAACATTTTCCCTGGCAACATTGACTATGAGCTATAGTCAGATTGACACAAAGCACCCATAGACATGTACCCCTTAATTTTCTTAAATATGCAACTGCGGTTTATCTCCCAGACCTATATGTTACCCCACAAATGCTTATGATTACTAATTCTGTAATGGTGGTTTAGGGTATGATATAGTCGGCCCCGCCCGACTTTCTACTTTAGTTACTTGTTTTACTTTAATTTAATTTGAATTGAAACAAATGGAAAAGCGAACTTTTTCATATTTATTTAAAGTTAAGTTTTGCTCTACTTTATTACATTTTTTGAAGCTTAATAAAATTGTGTTAATTTAAATAAATATATTTAGTTAACTTAAAGCAAGATTTTTGAAAATTTTAAGGTCAATTAAACAAAAAATTATTTTTAATAACTTTTTATTAATTAAGTTTAATTTAATTAACTGAACTTAAATTATTTTAGTTTGATGTAATTAAATTCAATTAAGTTTACTTTAATTTATTTTGAATTGAAACAAATGGAAAAGCGGACTTTTTCATATTTAAAGTTAAGTTTTGCTCTACTTTACTATATTTTTTTGAAGCTTAATAAAATTGTATTAAATAAAAGTTATTTACTAAAGCTTTCCTCTATTTTTTCCTCATACTCATCTTATATTTACTATAAGTTTAGTATAATTTAAATAAATAAATAAAATAAATTTTAATCAAACAAATTCAACGAATTTATTTACATAATTTAATGTAAGTTAATTTAATTTAATTTAAATTACTGCATACAAACTGACATAGCTCAAGTAAACAAAAATGTGGTTTTAATGACCTTAATTTATTTTGATTTTATTTAAATGTAAATTTATTTAATTTAATTATTTATTTGGTCTTAATTTAATTAACTGGACTTAATACATTTTAGTTTAGTGTTAAATTAAACTTACTATATATTATTTTGATTTGAAACAAATAAAAAAATAGACGATTTATTTAATATTTAAAATTAAGTTTTACTTATTTTCTTAGCATTGTTTTCAAGACTAAATTAAATTATAGTAAATAAAAGTTATATGAAGTTAAAAGTTAAAGAAAAATAAGTTTGAATTAAATAACTTAAAACTTATTTTATATTACATTAACTTTAAAGGATTTGTATTTAATATAATTTCATTTAACTTAAAAAAAATGTATTAATGTAAGTAAAACTATATTTATTTTTTTTATATATTATTTTGATTTGAAACAAATAAAAATATCTATAATTAAGTTTTACTTATTTTCTTAGCATTTTTGTCAAGATTCAATTAAATTATAGTAAATAAAACTTATTTGAAGTTAAAGGAAAAGTAAATTTGAATTAAATAAATTAAAATTTATTTTATTTTTAAATGATTTGTATTTTATACAATTTCATTTATCTTAATAAAAATTATGTATTAAAATAAGTAAAACTAAACATTAAATATTGAATAAATAGTCCGTTTTTCTGTTTGCTTCAAGTCAAATTAAATTTATAATTTAATTACGTTAAACTAAACAAATTAAGTTCAGTTAATTAAATTAAAACAAATTAGAATAAAATTTAATTAATTTAAAATCAATCAAAATAAAAAAAAAACAAATTTTGTTTATTTCAACTATACGAGTTGTTCTAGTTTTGCATCAATTTAATCTAATTTAATTGTAATTAATTAAATTACTTTAAATTAAATAAATAAATTTTATAATAAAAAGAAAAATAGTACATTAATTTAAGTTAATCCTTGAATGCGCACTGTACCCTTTAAGATACAACCTGAAAAAAATTTACGTCTTAAGATTTTGACCGAATTCTATGAAATCAAGTTTGTTACACTTAAAATATCATAATGATATATGTAAAAATATGTTTTTCCAAAAAAAATTGTAGTACTTCTGTGTAATCTGCTGTAAAAATTTAAAATCAATTTCTTTAAATAAAATAAATAAATTTTATTAAAAAAAATAGTAAATTAATTTTAATTAAGACTTAAATGTGTACTGTATCCTTTAAGATACAAGGAGACAAAAAATCTTACGTTAAGATTTTGACCGAATTCTATGAATTCAAGTTTGTTGCACTTAAAACATCATAACAATATTTGTAAAAATATATTTTTCCAGAAAATTTTTAGTACTTAATCAAATTTTGGCCAAAAATTCAAGAAACTACAAATTGGAAATTAAATAATGTTTACCAGAGATGAAAGTACAGTTGGTAAAACAAATGTGCAGTGTAAAAAAAAAGAAAAAAAAAAAAAAAAAAATATATATATATATATATATATATATATATATATATATATATATATATATATATATATATATATATATATATATATATATATATATATATATATATATATATATATATATATATATATATATATATATATATATATATATATATATATATATATATATATATATATATATATATATATATATATATATATATATATAGTACCTATCGGTGATCCTGTGTATTTAAGAGTCAAGTTAATTAAACCAAAATTAAAATAAAATTTTAATTTTATTTAAATTAGTTTTTCTTGTTTTGCAATAATGCAACCTAATTTTAATTACATTGCTTTAAATTGAATAAATATTTTTTAAATAATTTAATAATCGCTTTTTAAATTTATTTCATTTTAAATTAAATTAAATAATTTTTATTTAATCCGATTTAAAACTTTAAAAAATGTAGTAATAAAAGTACAACTTATCTTAAAAAAAATCATACTATATATTTGCTTTATAGCTGATGGCCTTAGCAGCCAATGCCTCTTTTCTCTTTTTATCATACATTTACTGTATGATTAAAATAAACAATAAATAAATAATAATTCATGATTATATTTTAAATTTTTTTCAACAATATTTCCAAAAGATTCCCAAAGCAACATTGTTGTCGTCAATAAAATAATAATAGTAGACATTTTGTTTATGTCCTTTCGTTTAATAGGAATTGTGTTCGTGTCATTCTGACCATAAACGTTGACTTATCACGTATCACTACATTGTTGTTTTGACCTACAATGCTGATGTATTTTAGCCACCATATTTGCTTCTATCTTGCCGATTCATTTTTATTGACAGAAATTATAGTTTGTTTTGACTTTAGGACACACAAGAATTGACCGAAAAGTTATCCGAATCTAAAAACCACAAAACTATTGCAGCAACACGCATACAAATCATAGACGGAGGTTGGAATTCAGCCAGTCAATGCTATACAATTAACACAAATCCACTGTGACATGTCAGTTAGGTTGAGGTGAAAATCCATTGGTTTTAAGTTAGAAAATTAATTTAGGAAGTTAAGTCCTTGGTATTCAGGATAATTTCAAGAAAGATTTTCTGGCAGTTTTTAGGATGGTACACAGAGAAAAAGAAATTGGGGCAAATTATCCCTGTTAATAAAAGATTTTGCTTTGTATAGAAATTGTTCTTAATTATTGCAAAGAAATTTTTATGAAATAATAAAATTACATTGAATATGATAACATATATTATTCAATTACATTTTGAACATAAATTTAATTAAATAAATTTAACTAAACAAAAAAAAATAATCTTTATCCCATGAAACATTATTTCAAGTCGCAGAACATGAACGAGAATCATTTCTAGTTTACTTATAATAAATATAAAATAAATACAGAAATCAAAGCTTATTTGTTTAAACAAATTTTTATTATTTTAGTTTTTATTTTTCAAAAAATTTGAATGTATTAGTAAAACAGTGTAAAACAAAAGCAAACAATTAGAAACAATCGTTGAATCGCTATTCGGGTTATTTGCTCTAAAACAAAATAATTTTTAAGAAAGAAGGAATTCGTTTATTTCAAATTTCATTCGGAGGAAAGTATTTTTGCTTTGGGAAATTTACAAAATATTAAGGACTAATTTCTTCAATTTTTTTTATTAAATTTAGGACACAAATTTTTGGAAATTTGTGTCTCTTCTTTAAAGTCGGATGTCTTTGAACTAAGGCAAAATGTACTTGAAGTAAAGAAACTAATTTTTGATTTAAAGAAATCTTCCTTAAATTCACTGAGATATTGAATCTTTAGATTTAACCCTCTAATGCCCAAGCCCGCCTTTAGGCTGGCTCCTTTTAATAAAGAAGCTTTTAGACAACAAAAATGGGCAAAATAAAAAGAAAGCTTATTTGAAACTATTCAAGAGGCTTTGCAGCATATGCTGAATTTTACCGTATAAATTTTTCTTTCTTAGTTCTCTTGCTTTTGTGTCGTTAACATTGAAAATTTAATCAGCTAGCAAAAAATTAGGGCACTAGAGGGTGAAGATAAAAATATAGGCCAAGACTTATTTGGAGGATTTAGCAAATTTGGTTTAAAGTTTTTTTGGAATTAAAAAAAAAAATTACTTTGAAGTATCCATCATAAATTGGATTGTTAACCCTCTCACTACCGAAATAAATCTAATGATAAAAGCTTTTATTTTTCTTTTGTTTTTACTTGTACTAATAGCATGTAGAACAAAAATTGTCATTTTGAAAACCTAACTCAATTACTTCAAGAGCTATATGAGCTTGTCCTGAAAACTTGATTCATTAATTGTGACCAAATGGCCTTACGAAAATAAGCGCTATTTGGTCTATAATATCTTTCAAAGTGTGAGAAAAAATACACAAAATAATCCGTAAAAGTATAAGCTATAGTTTTTGTAAAAATGTCCATTTACTAGAAACATACAGTACAAAAATTATCTCAAATTTTCGTATTTTTCGTTTATTGTTAAAGAAGTTTATAAAAATGTATTTTAGACCTCACCAATTTGGACAATTTATAGCTAATTTAGATTAAAGCCTCTACTTTGAAATAATATAGAGAAATAAATTGAAACTAAGTGGGAAAATAGAATTTGGTGTCTTTTTCGAATGTCCTTCTAAGTGGACATCGGTAGTGAAAGGGTTAAACTGGCATTTGTTTGTACCTGAATAACTTTATTAATATACCGCGAAAGGACAATAAATGAGATCCGTATCCTAATTTTAATTTTATTGATCCTATATTTAAAGCCAGATAGGTCGCAAAACATGTGTTTATTTTAAAGAAATAGCATTACTGACTCGGAATCAATATCAAAATCAATACCTTTGAATCCAAGTAAATTTTTTTTAGTATACTTCCTATGCGAATTGACTTTCTTACTATATGTTCAGAATTTTACTGAGGTCTGCCAAGAGTTTGGATATAGCTCCCAGGAAATTTAGATGGTTTCGGAATAAAAGTTCAGTGTTAGTCTACGTATTTTCCTTATTATTTTTTTTTTTTGGATCTGAAAGCAGTGCAAAATTGGCACAAATGCAATGTATTTTTCATGGGCAACGTAAGTACTCCATTTTTGGATCCTTTGCATTGCTTTGGAAATTGTGCCTTGGAAGTTCATTTGGATGAAGAAACATTTTTTTTTTTGTTACATTTTTATTTTCTTATTATCTAATTTTTTACAAATTGAAAATCTTCTTCGCTTCCACTGGGGGTTGAATCTGGGTCTGTTGGCACCATAATAGAACGCACACTCATCCGCAAACGCCATTGAACACCATGCATCAAAACGTCTATTCAAATGTTTGTGATATGAACCTAATATGACACCACGGCATGGAATTTTAACTACTTCCTGAGATGTTTTTTATTATTATAAATGAAAAAATAAATAGCACTGGTTCAAATCTCACTAGCGGAAATTTTTTATTAAATATTTTTCTAAAAAAAAATATTTTTATACATCGTTTTTATACCCTCCACCATAGGTTGGGGGTATATAAACTTTGTCATTCCGTTTATAACACATCGAAATATTGCTCGAAGACCCCATAAAGTATATATATTCTGGGTCGTGGTGAAATTCTGAGTCGATCTAAGCATGTCCGTCCGTCCGTCCGTCCGTCTGTTGAAATCACGCTAACTTCCGAACGAAACAAGCTATCGACTTGAAACTTGGCACAAGTAGTTGTTATTGATGTAGGTCGGAATGTATTGTAAATGGGCCATATCGGTCCACTTTTACGTATAGCCCCCATATAAAGGGACCTTCAGATTTGGCTTGTGGAGCCTCAAAGAGAAGCAAATTTCATCCGATCTTGCTGAAATTTGGTACATGGTGTTGGTATATGGTCTCTAACAACCATGCAAAAATTGGTCCACATGGGTCCATAATTATGTATAGCCCCCACATAAACCGATCCCCAGATTTGGCTTGCGGAGCCTCAAAGAGATACAAATTTCATCCGATCCGGCTGAAATTTGGTACATGATGTTGGAATATGGTCTCTAACAACCGTGCCAGAATGGGTCCATATCGGTCCATAATTATATATAGTTCCATATAAAACGTTCTTCAGATTTGACCTCCGGAGCCTCTTGGAGGAGCAAAATTCATCCGATCCGGGTCAAATGTAGAACGTGGTGTTAGTATATGGTCCCTAACATCCATGCAAAAATTGGTCCACATCGGTTCACAATTATATATAGCCCCCATATAAACCGATCCCCAGATTTGGCTTGCGGAGCCTCTAAGAGAAGCAAATTTCATCCAATCCGGTTATAATTTGGAACATGGTGTTAGTATATGATATTTAAACACCGTGCCAGAATTGGTCCATAATTATATATAGTCCCCATATAAACCGTTCTCCAGATTTGACCTCCGGAGCCTCTTGGAGGAGCAAAATTCATCCGATCCGGTTCAAATTTGGAACGTGGTGTCAGTATATGGCCGCTAACAACCATACCAAAATTGGTCCATATCGGCCTATAGTTATATATATTTCCAATCACACAAAAATTGGTCCATATCGGTTCATAATCATGGTTGCCACTCAAGCCAAAAATAATCTACCAAAATTTTATTTCTATACAAAATTTTGTTGCAATTTTATTTCTATAGAAAATTTTTGTTAAAATTTTATTTCTATAGAAAATTTTGTCAAAATTTTATTTCTATAGAAAATTTTGTCAAAAATTTATTTCTATTGAAAATTTTGTTAAAATTTTATTTCTGTAGAAAATTTTGTTAAAATTTTATTTCTATAGAAAATTTTGTCAAATTTTTTTTTTTCTATAGAAAATTTTGTCAAAATTTTATTTCTATAGAAAATTTTGTCAAAATTTTATTTCTATAGAAAATTTTGTCAAAATTTTATTTCTATTTCTATAGAAAATTTTGTTTAAAATTTATTTCTATAGAAAATTTTGTTAAAATTTTATTTCAATAGAAAATTTTGTCAAAATTTTATGTCTATAGAAAATTTTATCAAAATTTTATAGAAAATTTTGTCAAAATTTTATGTCTATATACGTATTTGATCGTTTTTTTTTTTTTTTTTTTTTTGATTTAATATATACCACGTATGGACTTACATACAATTTAGAAGACGGTGTTAGGAGGTTTTAAGATACCTTGCCATCGGCAAGCGTTACCGCAACTTAAGTAATTCGATTGTGGATGGCAGTGTTTAGAAAAAGTTTCTACGCAATCCAGATTGAAAAAAAAAAAACAATTTGTTTTTTTTTTCAAATTGTTTTTTGGGGATATATTTTTGTATAAATATATTTTGTCCATTAAAAATCAACAAAAAATTAAAAATTATCGTAATTTGCAAAACTTTCTCAAAAGAAAAAGTCAAACAGCATAGGTTCAAATCCCAGGGGGGATGATTTTTTTTATAATTTTATTTTTTACTTTTTTTATTGATTCACTATTTTTTTGCGAAATTTAATTGTCCAAAACTTTAATTTTCACCTAAAACGTGCTAATTCCGTACTTCCCAAGACTTATCCAAAAGGACTGCATCGGAAGTAGAAAAAATCGATAGGGGATTCCGGGATGCGATTTAAAAGAAATGTTTGTGGAACAACTTCTATTTTTTTTTTGCTGGGGAGTATAAGAGAGGATGTGAGAAATAGTTCTGAATAAAAAAAACAAAAACAATTGTCAAATAAATTTACCATTTAATTTCTTTTGCATTCTATCAATCTCTATGGAATATATGGAACTTTAATTTAGTACACTTTAACACGCATAGTCAGTCATTGTTGTAGTCATCTATGAAATAGTGTCCTACTTCAAGGATATATGAGTACATCGAGCACATTTGGTGTATTTACTTCATGTATTGTATCAACGTAATGGTATTCGTTAGTACAAAAATACTGCGTGTGTGGCATGATATGTATGTGTGTGTGTGATTGTATTCCCCGTGCACACTCTCTTCACGCCCCTCTTTTTGGGTATGTGGACAAGTTCATACCATCATGTTTTTTGACCACAATACTTATACTTGCTTCATTGAAATTCCAATATGGCCTTCAGCAAATATGCCAATAAATGGAATTTCCCTTTAAGGAATTTAGCTTGGAAAGAATGGGTAAAACACAAAATTGAAATTCATCAAAATGTAATGTGGTTCACAACAGCTCGCATGCAAATGAAATTGATCCATACAAAATTCCTTTGCTGTAGGGTCTTTTGCACTTTGATTATATTCGGGATAGAGGAAATCCTTGCGATATATGCTGAAATGTATTACATAGCATTACAAATGGAGAGTATTTTGTTTGGGAAATATTTAAATCTTTGTATAATATGCTGGCAGACACCGTTAGGTTAGGTTAGGTGGCAGCCCGATATATCAAACTCACTTAGACTATTCAGTCCATTGTGATACCACAGTGGTGAACTTCTGTGGTGAACACCGTGGTGCAATGTTTAGTATGTCTGTCTTGCATACAAAGGGTCATAGGTTCAATCCCAGCTTCGAACGAACATCATAAAATGGGTGGATTACCATCTCTCAATAATGCTGATGACATTTTTGAGTGTTTCAAAGCTTTTCTAAATGCCCTAAAGAAAATTGATAAATTCCAGTAGCGGTACAGAACTAGTCACTGATGTGTATGGACCTGTCTCAGTTCTGGCTCAAACATACGGAAAATCCAAACATTTTATCATAGATTTGTCAATGACAGGGTAAATTTACTCTTGGGCCTATTCCAATCACAATGGGCCTATTTTATCACAATGGACTGAATAGTCTAAGTGAGCTTGAAATTTAATCGGGCTGTTACTTTAACCTAACCTATTCCAAAATGAATGTCCTGGATATCTTTAATAGAACCAGCCCTTAGACAGGCTAGCCCAATTAATTGTAAAAAGATTCATTTGGTTCCAAAGATGTTGTCTTTACACTAACGATGTTGGTATGGATTCCGAAGCGAAGAATCGGTGTAAGGATACATTTTAGATGCAATAGTCTTTTAAAGTTGAGTTTTGCGTACTTAATACTCGGAAAAAAATTTGAATTTATTCGTTTCTTCTGTTTTTCTTTTTGTTCTTTAATGTTGCAATACAACCCCCATATAAACCAAGACCCCTCCACTTTTATCCGATTTGGTCATGGAATCCATAATTTTTATACTATTTGCTTAAAATTTAAAATAAACCGACCAAATTTTTAAATTTTATTTTGAAGTTTATAATCATACTATTGTAAAAATTTAATTTCTATGGAAAATTTTGTCAAAATTTTATATCTATAGAAAAATTTGTCAAAATTTAATTTCTATAGAAAATTTTTGCAAAATTATATTTCTATAGAAAATTTTTGTCAAAATTTTATTTCCATAGAAAATTTTTGCAAAATTTTATTTCTATAGAAAATTTTGTATAAATTTTATTTTTAAATTTTATTTTGAAGTTTATAATCATACTATTGTAAAAATTTTATTTCTATAGAAAATTTTGTCAAAATTTTATTTCTATAGAACATGTTTGCAAAATTGTATTTCTAAATATAGAACAAAATTTTATTTCTATAGAAAATATTGTCAAAATTTTATTTATGTAGAAAATAAAATTTTGTCAAAATTTAATTTCTGTAGAAAATTTTTGCAAAATTTTATTTCTATATAAAATTTTTGCAAGATTTAATTTCTATAAAAAATTTGGTCAAAACTTTATTTCCATAGAAAATTTTGTCAAAATTTTATTTCTCACACTCAAAAAAAAGTTTACTTGGTTCCAAAGATTTTGACCTTCCCTTAACGATTTTGGTATTGATTCCGAGCCAAAGACGCGGTTTCTTTAAAATAAAGAAATTTTTTAGCGACCTATCTGGCTTTAAATCTAGGACCAATAAAATTAAAATTGGAATACAGATCTCATTTATCAAATTTTCATTCTCTTTTCGCGGTTTAGTAATAAAGGTACACACGTACAAACAATTGCCACTTTAAAAATCCAAATTATAACAAATACTTCAAAGTAGAAAATGTTTTCATAATTTAAAAAAAAAAAAAAAAACTTTACACCAAAGACGCTAAATCCTCAAAATAAGGATTTTTTTGAAGCGTTTTTATCTTAAATCTAAAATTTTAATATTTCCGTTGATTTAAGGACAATTTCTTTAAATCGCAAATGTGTTTCTTTACTTTAAGAAAACTTTTCCTTAGTTCAAAGACATGCGACTCTAACGGAGGGACGCAAATTTATAAAATTTGTGTCTTAAATTTAATGAAAAAATTTTTTGAAGCAAAGATTATAAACATTATTTTAATTAAAATTTCATTAATTTAAAGAAATTTGTCCTTAATACTTTGTAAATTTCGCATCATTAAATTTATGTTGCGTAATTTTTAATATCACGTAAATATTTTTTTCAGTGTATAGAAAATTTTTGCAAAATTTTATTTATATAGAAATTTTTGGCAAAGATTTATTTCTATTGAAAATTTGTCAAAATTTTATTTCTATAGAAAATTTTTGTCAAAAATTTTCAAAATTTTATTTCTATAGGATATCTTGTCAAACTTTTACTTCTGTAGAAAATTTAAGTACCTCTTAATTGGAAAGGAATAAAAGCTATGCATTTCTCTTACTTTGAATCTAAATTTGATATTTTCATTGTCATGCAAATCGTCTAGGAATTACACTGAATGAAGTGTTTTCTTTTCTGAGGAACGAAATTTTCGGGCAAACGAAGTTTTCTGTTGACGCAAAAAAAAAATTCTATAAAAGGGAAAATTCGATAGACTAAAAGTTCGTTCTGAAGGAAAGTATTTTTTTCCTTTTGGTGTAAGAACTCTGTCTTGCGTAAACTAAATTGATGGACAGATGAAGATCACACCCTGAAAAAAAATCGCTTCAGTAACATATACCCCAAATACATTTTGCTTCACGTGTATATATTTTCAGGATTGTTTGTGTTGTTCAAACATATTATGCTTCACCTTAGGCATACACTGGTAGAAAAAAGTGTTAATAAAATTTTCTTTGGGTATGCATATATTTTTAAGGCGCCAATTTGTTACTTCCATTCTTTTAGTTGCAGCATACTCTCTAGGTCTCTCTTTCTAAACAAATATATGTTTATTCTATTATTCCTAAATTAATATATATTTGTATCCAAGCATAGTATATTTACAAATATTTTATATCCCAAACATAATATGTTCTAACATATTAACATATATATGCCAAACATGTTATGCTAGTTTATGAACATTGTATGCTTGCACTTAAAAATATTGTGTTAAGAAATTTTAGTTCTACTCCGTGCAAGCGCTTACGCAAAACAAGATTATAATCTGATCACTCGGTGAATACGGGCATAACAACCAATTTTCAATTTGAAACTATCCTACGGGAAATGTATCAACCACAGAACTGGTACAGGACTAGTCTCTGGTGTGTTTGGACCAGTCCCAGTTCTGGTCAACACGTATGGTAGGGACCGGACCGGTCACTTTAACATGGGTTTGTCATTGACGGGGTAAATTTACATTTTAGGACGCGTCTTGAACTCATCCCAACGGACACGTCCTGGGACAATTTAGCAGGAGCACCCCATGGACAGTAACCAGTCTCGAACAAACTCTTAGAAATCCGTTTCAATTTGGGCATCCCAATCGAAACCGAAATGAAAAAACAAGCTTTTGAAATATGTCGAACATAAGGTTATTCTGATAATTTTATTTCACTAAATGTGTAAATGCTTGATATTAAAATCTTAGATCCATTAAGTATGGAAATAAATAAAATACAACTATTTAAGAATTGCAACTAACTGGAGTACACGTACCAGTTCTGTGATAAGTCCGTCAGTGGCAATTTGCACCAATTTCCCGTAGGGTATTAATAGGTCAAAAATATCCTATTGCGATTTTTTATTGAATAGAAATCTAGTTCATGAAATACATGTCCTTGACAAGAATCTCATACATTCAATAAAGACTAGATGCTTGCATTGACTATCTTAAAAATGCCTTCTTCTTATTTTAAAACTTCAATGTAAGCTATATCACCTAAATCGCAAACTTTTTTTTTGCCATTTTCTATCGAACAAAAATCTATTTCATCATATACATGTCCTTGGCAAAATTGTTATACTTACAATAAAGACTATATGCTTGCAATGGTCATCGTAGAAATATCTTCTTAAACTATAATATAAAGTTTATATTGTAGTTTAAGAAGAAATTTCTTAAACTACTAAATCTAAACTTTGTTTTGGTAGTAAAAGAGAAACACATTTCGAGTGTATTTAGAATATCGTTACCTTTCTACTTTCCCTTTCATTCTGCCTTGGTAAGCTTGTCTTGTGAAATCTTTGTTTATTTTGTTTGCTAACCTATTCATGTGCGTTCTAGTTTCGAAAATCCCTAAAGGGAATGTAAGATAAGATTCAAATTTAATCTCTGTCTTTCAAACATAAGTATACATACAGGTAGCACTATCAACGCCATCGTCACTATTGCCACTGTTCGCATCGGTATTTGCCCCATATTTATCTTAGACAACGTAACCCACAAAGTTAAGAGTCCATTTCACAGAGAAATGCGCTTAAAGACTTCAACAAGCATCAGTTGAACTTCTAATTAGTTTTGTTTTTGTATGTTCCCAATTCAGTATTCCAATGTTGTAGTATGTCTGCAGTGTGAATGTGAAACATTGAGTGGGAGTCACGTTTTCATTCTTTAAACGAGGGGGTTAGTATAGAAATACTTGAGGTAGAAATAAGAAGATTTACGATGGAAATTTTGTAGGAAACTTCAGTTTGGAATAAAATTTTCTGAAGACATCAAGCAAATCACGCACACTGCTAGTTTTCTTTTCTGAGGACCGAAATTTCAGATAAACGAAGATTGCGGCAAACTTGGTACATGCTGGCCAATGATGATAAATGATGTTGACGAAATAGTACTAAAAATTTATTCAAAAAAGCTAAAATTACATAATATAAAATTGTAAGATGTATAAAAAGTACGAAAGTATACGTATATCTAGACTGATTTGGACAAATTTTTAGATTTTCTAAAAATAATCTTATTTTGCAATTTTTTTTTCTATAGAAATTTTGTCAAAATTTTATTTCTATAGAAAATTTAGTCAAAATTTTATTTCTATAGAAAATTATGTCAAAATTTTATTTCTACAAAAAATTTAGCCAAAATTTTATTTCTATAAAAATTTTTGTTAAAATTTTATTTCTATTGAAAATTTTGACAACATTTTATTTCTATAGAAAATTTTGTCAAAATTTTATTTCTATAGAAAATTTTGTCAAAATTTTATTTCTATAGAAAATTTTGTCAAAATTTTATTTCTATAGAAAATTTTGTCAAAATTTTATTTCTATAGAAAATTTTGTCAAAATTTTATTTCTACAAAAATTTTTGTCAAAATTTTATTTCTATAAAAAATGTTGTTAAAATTTTATTTCTATTGAAAATTTTGACAAAATTTTATTTCAATAAAAAATGTTGTTAAAATTTTATTTCTATTGAAAATATTGACAAAATTTTATTTCTACAGAAAATTTTGTCAAAATTTTATTTCTATAGAAAATTTTGTCAAAATTTTATTTCTATAGAAAATTTTGTCAACATTTTATTTCTATAGAAAATTTTATCAAAATTTTATTTCTACAAAAAATTTTGTCAAAATTGTATTTCTGTTTCTTTTTTTTGATCTCAGCTTAAAGCCATGCATTGACTAAACTACAAGTGTAGCTTAACCAACAGAGGAAAAGTATGCTTGTCAAATTTATTTGGGCAAAGCCCTATAGACTGCAAGATGGTTGGATGTACAGCTGTTTCGGAATTACCACATTCCTCATCAGCATCCTCTACTTGCAGCAAAACTATCAACCAATTATCAGAATAAATTCGGGTAATTCACTCAACCCAACGTGAACTACACTTGAACCTCCCGAAAAAGGGTTTGATAGTCGGCTACTGCCTAAACAAATTTGCCAGCATATCTCTTTTCCTTTGCCAAACTCAAATCATCGATTTGTATGTATTTGGCTGGGTTTGTTTTTGAGCGTGCTTCCTCTATCTTCATTCGTTTTGTTTGTTATTGTTGGCTTCTCTTCAATCGTTATTGTTGTTTCTTTTTTTTGATCTCAGCTTAAAGCCATGCATTGACTAAACTACAAGTGTAGCTTAACCAACAGAGGAAAAGTATGCTTGTCAAATTTATTTGGGCAAAGCCCTATAGACTGCAAGATGGTTGGATGTACAGCTGTTTCGGAATTACCACATTCCTCATCAGCATCCTCTACTTGCAGCAAAACTATCAACCAATTATCAGAATAAATTCGGGTAATTCACTCAACCCAACGTGAACTACACTTGAACCTCCCGAAAAAGGGTTTGATAGTCGGCTACTGCCTAAACAAATTTGCCAGCATATCTCTTTTCCTTTGCCAAACTCAAATCATCGATTTGTATGTATTTGGCTGGGTTTGTTTTTGAGCGTGCTTCCTCTATCTTCATTCGTTTTGTTTGTTATTGTTGGCTTCTCTTCAATCGTTATTGTTGTTTCTTTTTTTTGATCTCAGCTTAAAGCCATGCATTGACTAAACTACAAGTGTAGCTTAACCAACAGAGGAAAAGTATGCTTGTCAAATTTATTTGGGCAAAGCCCTATAGACTGCAAGATGGTTGGATGTACAGCTGTTTCGGAATTACCACATTCCTCATCAGCATCCTCTACTTGCAGCAAAACTATCAACCAATTATCAGAATAAATTCGGGTAATTCACTCAACCCAACGTGAACTACACTTGAACCTCCCGAAAAAGGGTTTGATAGTCGGCTACTGCCTAAACAAATTTGCCAGCATATCTCTTTTCCTTTGCCAAACTCAAATCATCGATTTGTATGTATTTGGCTGGGTTTGTTTTTGAGCGTGCTTCCTCTATCTTCATTCGTTTTGTTTGTTATTGTTGGCTTCTCTTCAATCGTTATTGTTGTTTCTTTTTTTTGATCTCAGCTTAAAGCCATGCATTGACTAAACTACAAGTGTAGCTTAACCAACAGAGGAAAAGTATGCTTGTCAAATTTATTTGGGCAAAGCCCTATAGACTGCAAGATGGTTGGATGTACAGCTGTTTCGGAATTACCACATTCCTCATCAGCATCCTCTACTTGCAGCAAAACTATCAACCAATTATCAGAATAAATTCGGGTAATTCACTCAACCCAACGTGAACTACACTTGAACCTCCCGAAAAAGGGTTTGATAGTCGGCTACTGCCTAAACAAATTTGCCAGCATATCTCTTTTCCTTTGCCAAACTCAAATCATCGATTTGTATGTATTTGGCTGGGTTTGTTTTTGAGCGTGCTTCCTCTATCTTCATTCGTTTTGTTTGTTATTGTTGGCTTCTCTTCAATCGTTATTGTTGTTTCTTTTTTTTGATCTCAGCTTAAAGCCATGCATTGACTAAACTACAAGTGTAGCTTAA